>NW_010165551.1:0-8497 GCF_000695765.1 Mesitornis unicolor | reverse complement strand
CTGCTGATTTTCAGCTTCCTCAGGCGCTGGTGCACGGCACAGACCTGAGCTCACCTAAATGACTCGGGCTGAGACACAGCTGATCTGCCTTTGTGTATGGTATGTTGGCATTGATATCTGATCTAGGCAGCCAGAAAGAGCTGTTTTCAGGGTACAGCTCATCTGATGTATTCTAGACAGCCGTCTGCTTTGCAATAAGTCACCCCCAAAGTGTCTCTCTCTCCCCAGTGACTATGTGGGGAGCTTGTAGTGGCCAGCTCAGACAAGGCACGTGGGGGTGAAGCCCAGCAGGCACACAGCCTGCATTCATCCTTTGCGAAAGGCCTTGTCATGGTTGGGGATCTCAGACAACCAAACAGGTGGGGCATATGCAATGTGCAGTTGTGGGGCTGCTTGCTGTTAAAATGTTACTTCCATTATGGCCTTGACAATCTGGGTCTCATAAAATAACCTAGCAGCTAGATCCTTGCTTGTTCTTTGATTTTTTTGATTGTTCCCCTTGGTCTGACCTCCCTTCTCTGGGCGGGGGGAATCTAAGCCCCATCTTCTGGTCCTGGTGAGGAGTCACAAGGCGGCAGCCTCCTGGGCAGACATTCTGCATCTGCAGATTAAACTGTTCTCCTATGCAGGTCTCTGGGAGATCATGAACAAATACAGAACCAGCACTTCTACATTCCTTGATAAAAATGAAGTTACATGGCCAGAAGCTGAGATTTATGATGTCTATTGCAAGTGCTTTTTATAATACCAACATGAAAGCAGAGCACTTACACATTAGAAGTACATTTACTTTGGAGAAAAGCACCAAACACCGGTAATATAATCACACGTGAACTACTGGGGGAGCTAGACCCAGTCAAAAGTGGCCTGTGTTCTTTCATAATCACTCTTGAAACTTTCAGAACAATGTTAATCCAAAGGCCTCAAAGCACTTCAGAGATGTGTAAAAGATGGAGAATCAGCCATTAAAAGCTGTGGCAGAACTCACACTGATTTTTATAGACTTTCGATAAAATGAGTGTGTGACGTGTAACAGGCAGCTGTTGGCAGGAGCTGTTGTCCCTAGCCACTCTGCCTGAACCACCAGGCGCCTTTCTCCCTCTTCTCATCTCAGCTTATCGGTGTCATCACTCCAAAATAAATGGCACTGAAGCTCGTGCCATGTAACTACATGCACAAACAGAGCTGTTGAAGACTAGAGGCTGTTCCCATTGTCTGGTCTGCCCTTCTATAGCACACACCAGCCACTCTTGACATCTGAATTCTTCAAACGATGGAAAAGCTTCAGTCTTAGCTAATTGTTCCAATAATGAGATGCTTTTATTGTCTAGACCCTGCACTTAATCCTTGCTCTTAGTCCATCTAGTGGCAGTTTTCAACACTGAATCCCTGTTCTCAAAAACACTTCTGAACGAAAAAAAACCACAAAAGCTGGTTTAACAGTTAGATGAGGTTTCTAGCATTTAAAGCTGTACTGCACAGCAGAAGTTTCATATGCTATATTATATATGTTTTTTCCCATATATTCACAGAATCTTTTCATATACTGTTTCATATGATATGCAATAAGTGTACACCTAGGCCAGTCAATTCTGTCTTCTCTGGTTTTGCTCAACCAAAGACAGGCCGAAGCAATGAACTGCTGTGCTTTTGTCTCACTGCCTCAGTGAGACCTGAGTTCATTCTTTATCCCTTCACAAGGAGGAAGGTCAACAATACTGGGGACAGCCGCCAGAAAAATTGTGCTGCTTTTGCATAAAGCTGATGCTCTGATAAACCCTTGGTATTCCTTGATTTTATAGATTCTGAGTAAGGAAAGTAGTTTTGTGCATGGCCAAAATCAGATCTGACAGTGAAGACCAGGATGAAGGAATAACTGGAGCTGGAGATTAGCACTGTCCATATCGAACCAACAGTGAGAGTGAGAAAGCACAGAGCTGTGCTTTAGGGTCAGCACACTTGTCTCGCATGCAGGGAGCTGCGTGGAATTCACAAGATGGCTTATCCTGAACCTGCCCCCCAAAAGGCTGAGTGCCCCAGCTAAACTCAGCTCAACTGGACAGAGTCATCCTGGGCAGTATTAGCTCTGAGATTTGGCAGCTCTTAGACCCATCATGTTCAGAGGTTGGAGTGTGTGAGCATCACTAAGTGGGTAGTTGCTTTTCACCCAGGAGTTGGCCAGCTGTGGGAGACTATGGCACCAGCAGTGCTGACCGTGACAATGTGTTTGCATACATGGGTGCTCAGAGCATGCTGTGATACCGTGTTTTGCTGTTGTTTGTTTGTTGTTTTCTTTTTTTTCCTTAGAAGCAAGAAGAGAAGTTTGTGCAGTCCATCACCAAAAGCAGTAGTAAAGAAAGATAAGTTTTCATCCATCTCTCTCCAGGTTTCCTGGCTGAAATACAGTCTGTCTCTGCCTCCCTTTAAAAAAAATAAAATAAATAATTGTCTCTTAATCAAAAAAGTAGAATGAGAGGAATTGAGGAAGCAAAGTGGCTGCCCTAGAGAAATGCCCAGGAAAATAAATACAAAAGCCTGTGTGTCTTTCTGTTGTGAAAACAATGTAGTTAACTTCTTCAGGTAACAAAGATTTAATGTCTGTAGGTGCCAGGTGTGCCTGTGAGTCGCTTGGTGTCAGGGTGATAGAAAGGTCAGAGTTACAGCCGTTCTACCAGTTACCACAGAATTTCTCTGTGTCACTACAAGATCACCTGCACAGAAACCTAATATATCGCATTTACAGCAAACGAATGCTCACAACAGTGGGTTGGAGCTCTTGAACGTGTGGCCATCCCTGTTGGTGCTGGAGGGTCAAATAACACTATAACAACAACTACAGAGAGGGTAATCTGATAACACACTCAGGGAACTTAAATCACCCTTTCCTATCTCTGTCATTGTTAGTGACACGCTGGTTTCTGGTTGTGCAGTGCAATGGCTTTTGACTGTAGACGTTTGGCGTTTGTAAGAGTTGTTCCTGAGCCAAGCCTCTCCTTTGGAGCACAACAAAGAGCCACAGCACCATGATGAGTGGTTTCATAAAGTGTAGGGTCCTCGGTGAAATTACTCTGGGTCTCTCCATCCAGGTCCTCCGTTGTATAACAAATCCCAGAGTATGTGACAGATTGGATAAAATCTTCATTGACTGTCCCTGCTCAACTTAAACTGAATATTTTCTTTTCCCACCTGCTACCAATCCCTTGCTGCCAGAAAAACTTTTTGTGATCAGGAAAGAAAAGAAACCAACACATTGAGTATTAAGTCATCATTTATGATTCATTTTCTTCAGACTAAAATGATTTTCTGAAATCTTGTAGGGTTTGCTTGTTTAATATCAGGTTCTTAGACAGCAGTTAATGTTATACATGCCCACACTCGGAAAAGATTATTTCACCCCATGTGTTTACTGTCATTATTCTTTTGAGTGTGTTCCACTTGATTCTGTAAAACATTAAATACACCAGAGGAAATACCAAAGGTGAAAATATTGAATGCCACTAGTGTTACAGAAGATAAATAAACTGAAAGCATTGACATGACAGCCTGAGTTACCATAACAAGCTGTGGGTTTTCCCCACTCCAACACTGCTTTCAAGCCATGATCTTTTCTACAGCAAGACAGGAGGGAGAGAAAGGGCTAAAATAAAATACTGAATGAAAACAAAATATTTTTAGCTGTTACCAGCAAACTTATCAATGCTAATGTGTTTTTCACCCATTCTGCTGCTCAGCAGAGATGAGAGCCCCCATTCACTGGTGAGAAAGCACACCTATGTGTGCACTGCCCTCCCCAAAAGTGGTCAAAGGATGTGGCTGTGCCAGCCTAGGGGCACAGAGCTCTTCCAGGAGGACACGGCCAGTGGCTGTAGCCGGTGGCAGTGGGCACTGGATGCTTCTGTCCACGATTCTGCTTTCATTTCCTCTTCTCCACCTTTCATGTCCTCCCCTTCTCTCCCACGTGTACCTGCCAAAGGTAAGTCTAGCTTCATCTTGCCTTTAGGTCTAGTTTATGCAGCAATGGCCACCTTATGTTTTGCAGCTGAGAAATACAGAGAGAAAATCACATCTGTTTCTTTGACTGTTCATAGCAGGGGATGTTTGGGAGGCATCTTGGAGTCTCATGCATCCTACTTTAAGGCTGACTTAACAGCAACACAGTGTTTATTTTGGGAGAGGAGGTCAGTATGTGCCTCAGGGGGCTGGTAAGGATAACCCTCACTCCTCAGACTCCTCTTTCTGCTTTTGTAATCTCAGCGCACCCTGGCCTGGTGTTCCTGCTTGCTCTGCCGAGGGCTTGGCTGCTGGTTTTGTCTCTGCTGGTGGCTCTCTCCTCTTCTCTGAGGGCTCTTTTTTGCGTGATGCTGCTGCTCTCTCTGTCCCTTGGCCACCACTGTCTGTGGTACTCGACATTACCTGCACTGCTGGCACCAGCTGAAGGGGCTCGCTGCTCTTTTTCCACCTCCTGGCTCCTGACCGTGTATTGAATTCGTACATTTTGCCAGTGACTTGCAAAGGAGAAAAGACAATAGATTAAAATAATTCCTGCTTTAGCAGATTAAGTCACAATAGTCCTCAGGATGGGGCTGAAATGGGAAATATGAAGTATGTGGAAAATCAGATTATTTTGGAAAGGTAGCCCTGGGAAGGAAAGCCTCATTTCTGCAAGCGAGTTTGGGGACCAGGGTGTCATGGCAGCCACTCAGGGAAGATGCTGTTCTATCAGTATAAAAACTGGCCCTCCAGCTCAGGAAATAGGAATATTCAAAACAAGACTTTGTTATCCTCTATCCAAATTACAGATGCCGTGGGTTAACACGAGCAGTGAAACAAACACATCCATAGTCCTTAGTTGTTAGGACTAACTCTCCCAAAACTTTCGCCTTTGGCCATGCTGGGCAAGGCCATTGTATATGTCTGTGCCTATTCATTCAAGTAGAGTTGCCTACCTGAGGTAGCAAAACCTTCCAGGAGCACAATAAGTTACATATATCTTCTGGACCATGTCAGGTCACCTAGGTTGACTCAAGGTTCAGACATCTGGGATCCCCCACAGATTTTGACTGCATGCATTGCTTTACAATTTGCACAAAATGCTTTCCTCCAGGCTTGCTGTGAACATTGTCATTTATACAGTGAAATGATATGTATTCTGTTCATGTAAGTACATGCTTCCCTTATATATATAATATTTTAAAATTTGGATTGTTTAGCACACATGGCTACCTTTCCTTGTTAGAAAGATTTCTAGTCCTCTTCACAGAATCACAGAACGTTAGGGATTGGAAGGGACCTCAAAAGATCATCTAGTCCAATCCCCCTGCCGGAGCAGGAAATGCTCTTCACATTTTATGGGTAATTTCTACTTTAAAAGCAAGTATCTTATCCTTCAGTTCATTTACTACCTAGAGAGAGGTGGAAAAATTACCATGCATCCAGTGTGATTGCCTCACAGTCTAAATCACTGTCTCTTGCTAAACAGATGGAGAATCAGGAGCTATAGTGACACTTCTTGTAATTAAACATTATTAATATGATACAAACAAAAGACTGTTAAGGCCTGGAAAGAAATGGTAGTTATATGTTGCAGTTTGTATCAGAATTAATGGTTTCTAACACATTAACACAATTTGAGCAATTAAAGACGAAACTGGATCTCTTTACACGTTATTTTTTCTGACTGCTCACAAGGTGGGCATGTTAAAGCAGCCCAAACCAGGAAGCAGCTCCAGACCAGCCTTCCTAATCATCTTCCACAGATTTATGTCCTTGGAATTATTACATCTCATCTCCAAACCACCACGACTTGATCCTCTACGGTTTGGGATGAGCCACAGAGGGGAGAGGGGAGGAGTGGGGAGCACACGTTTCTCTGCTGACACCACAAAGCTGTGTTACAGCTCACTGCTTGTGTCAGGCATGACAAACACTATGGATCTGGGAGGCAGCTTGGATGGGCTCAGATATCCTCAAGTCTGGTGTGGTCAGATTTGCTGAGGAAGGGGGCCACCAGCTGTCCTGCAAAAACAACGAGAAGCAGGTCTTGCAGTGGCCTAGAGAACATCCATGTTTAATATATTATAAGTGCAGTTACATAGGGAAAAAGTAGGGACTTTGGAGCCCATCCCTCCAGATCTCTTTATAAATAGCAGGTGGGCTTGGACCTGAACCAAACTGGCCTCAAACAGCCTCATGGATGGACTTAATTGTGCAGCGGGGTCCCATTTGTTTGCCCAGATTCTACTGAAGTCCCTGTGCCTAGTGTTTCCCATTAGCTCACGGCATCCGACAGCTCTGAGCCTGCTAATAAGAAACACACAACACAGGCACTTGAGCAGAAATTGGGCCATATGAATCCAAGCCTTGAAATAAGCCTGCTTTCTTCTGGATAGTTTTTAGACTTATTGTTTCGGACCTATTTTCAGATCTATTTGTTAATGACTATGACTGACTGTGTCACATTTTACCAGCTGCCTCCTCTCCGTGCCGAGGCCCTCAAACGTTAGATGTGGGGCTGGGCACCCCAATGCCAGCCCAAGCATCGCCATGCAGGGCTCAGGCAGGGGCAGTGGCTCAGAGGGATGAGGTAACGTGGATCAACCCTTGGGAAAAAAGCCATTTTTCTGTGATAAGCCCTGCTGCAGAGCACGGTGGCCATCACCTGGGGAAGAGCATAAGTTCTACACCTCCTGGGTCATCTTGGTTTTCCTAGCTTTCACCTTAATTTCACATTTCCCAGTTGTCCAGCTTGTTAACCAGATATGCTCAGAGTTAGCATAGCTGGAATCTGGTGACACAGTCAGTAGCTGGTACAACCACAACTGTACCTAAAAGCAAATGGTCTTCATTTTTCTCCCCCAGCAGCGATGCTCAAGCTCCAGATAAACATCAGTAGTGCACGGTTGCTACAAAGGAGGAGGTTTGTGCAGGAGCAAGTAACTCAACAGACCACCCTGCACCCAGGGAGAAGTTTCAGAAATTAAGTCTGTACACCTGCATCCAGATTAATCTGCTGGCCATGTCCCAGACATGGGAAGGGTGAAACCACATAGCCGTGACAGCACCACAGCAGGGAGGCTTGCAGCTAATTCCTCCTCCTCTCCCACCTTCCTATAGCATATCCATGCATTCAGGTTTAGCAGAGAAGTAGAGAATAATTTGCCCATCAGATGTGTGCTTTCAAGGGCCGTAAGTATATTCTACCATTAGAAAAGTTAGTAGGGCACTGTCTTGATTTTCACTGTCTGTGAAATATAGCTTGCATTCTCCTTGGAAACAGCAAACCTGAAATATGAAAAGCAAATGTCGAACCATATTTAAGTAAACTAATCCAGTTTGTTTCCAGCCAAATATTCATATCCACTGTTAATTGCTTTTTGTTACCTGGGTCTCTGGCTTCTCCATCAAAGACAGTGTTTAGCTTTGTCATTGTCTGTGAAGAGAGACAAAATGTGAAATGAATCCTGTGAATTAGTCAAGTAAGGAGGAGCAGTGACTTGGAAACGGTGACCTACATGGATAAGGGTGTATCTGTATGACCTGATTATTGCAGTCCTGTAAGCTGGGTTTAATCAAAAGTGGCAACAAAAGCCATTTGTGGTGTAAGGTGTTGCCACCAGACGTTCAAAGAATTAATAAGGTCTGACATACTAAATGCCTCCACAGGAGGGACACCTCCATCCAGAGGAGGCTTAGGAATACCCTCTATGAAGAACCTGGGGAAGGAGAGTGTGCCAATGAAAGTGCTGTGCAGCCTTTATGCTATTATGGCTCTGAAAAAGGCAGGAGCCCCAAGATCTGGGAGCAAAGAAAAACCTATCACAGTGGTGCCAGCAGTGTAACGTTGCCAGCAGTGAAGCTGGGCCACTTGTCCTGCCCCTGTGGCTGCAGCTGCAGTGGGTTTCCTTGTCGCTGCTCCAGGCACAGCCGCTCTGGCTGCCAGAGGGGCTGGAGAATTCAGCACTTGGAAGCAAAGCGGTCACAGCGCAGGTGAGCATCCCTCACACTCAATGCTGCCTCCAAATACAGAGGTCAGTCGGTGCACTGAAGTTATGTGGGACAGTCTTTTTTTCTTTACCTATCATTTTTATATTCTCTTTGGAGAACAGACATTTTTCATAGAAAGAGTCCTAGAATAATGTTGCATAATGAAGCTGGGTAAAACTGGGTTTTGTTTTGAGGCCAGCAGTACTTACCACAACCACTTCTTTCTTAGGTTTCTTCTTTCCTGCAGAGAAGGAAATGCACATTGTAAAGGATCAGATTTTCCTGACAGTGACTACAGACACTAAAGCCAAAATTTTCTCAAACAAATAGACATCCTCAGTACTCAACTGCTGAGGCATCCTATGTGAACCTTGTTTCTTTTCGAAGGATGATCCCTCATACTATTTGAAAAGCAAACTCCTTCGTAGTATTTTGGAGTGAGAATCCACAGTTGCCAATGACTAGTCAAAAGTTTAGCCTTAAAAAGCTGGGGGGAAGTGTTGATCTGCTAGAA
>NW_010165550.1:360-797 GCF_000695765.1 Mesitornis unicolor | reverse complement strand
TCCTGACTGCAGAGGAAAGCCAACTGCAATGGTAATCTAACCCTGACATGTGCGCCCAGACCCAGGTTCTGAGACCCCCAAGCGACAGTGTTGGGCATGTGCACCACTGCTGAGTGGTGGGGATGGTTGGGCAAAACAGCTCTTGGAATATGCTAAACGTTTTGTGGGAACTAATGACTATAGTAAAAGGTTCATGGAATATACTAAATGGTTCACAGAAACTAATAAATCTGTAATAAAACAGCCAGCATAAGAACCGAAAATGAGCAGCATGGTGGTGGAATGTACAGAAAGGAATGTACAGAAGGAAACATACAGAAAGCAACATTGGACAGGACGTATGGAAGAAACACAAGGACAAGACGCATGTTCTCCCACCAGACTGGACACCAAACCGGACATCAAACCAGTGATAGGACATTGCGTTCCATGGTGGT
>NW_010165550.1:0-252 GCF_000695765.1 Mesitornis unicolor | reverse complement strand
AGGCTCAGTGCTGGGTCCAGTCCTGCTCAATCTCTTCATAAATGACCTTGATGAGGGGATTGAATGTACCCTCAGCAAGTTCGCAGATGATACCAAGCTGTGTGGAAGGAAGGGATGCCATCCAGAGAGACATGGACAGGCTGGAGAGATGGGCCCATGTCAACCTCATGAAGTTCAATAAGGCCAAGTGCAAGGTCCTAAACCTGGGTAGGGGAAAGCCAAAGCACAAATATAAACTGGGTGGAGAATGGA
>NW_010165549.1:0-4511 GCF_000695765.1 Mesitornis unicolor | reverse complement strand
ATAAAATAAAATAAAATAAAATATAAATTAAAAAAAAACACAAAACAACTAAGTTACAGAAATACAGTCAACCTATTTAGAATGGCTTGGATAATAATTTGGATCTTATACCACAGGAGGAAGAAGGGAGACATAATTAACAAAAATATTATTTATGGGCTTACATCATCATCTTGTTGAAGCCTCAGCGATCTTAGTGAAAAGCCATCCTGTAGGCCCCTTCCTCCTTCCTCCATCTTTTACTGCTGAGCATGATGGCATATGGCATGGGATATCCCTTTGGTCAGTTGGGGTCAGCTGTCCTGACTACATCGCCTCCCAACTTTTTGTGCACCCCTAGCCTACTCACTGGTGGGGTGGTATGAGAAGAAAAGGCCTTGACTTTATGTAAGCACTGCTCAGCAATAGCTAAACCATCCCGATATTATCAACACTGTTCTCAGCACAAATAAAAAGCATAGCCCCATACTAGCTACTGTGAAGAAAATGAACCAAGTCACAACCAGCAGATCCCTGTGTTCAAAATGTTGCAGGTAGCATGGTTTTCCATGGGCAGCAAGAGTTGCATTAGGGTAAATTGAAGTGCTCTTTGAAAGGCATTTAAAGAATAATGCAATCATCAGGCACAGTCAGCATGGGTTCACAAAGGGAAAGTCTCATTTAACTAATTTGATATCTTACTATGATAAGGTCAACTGCCTAGTGGATGAAGGGCAGGTGGTGGATACAGTTTTTCTGGATTTTAGTAAGGCGTTTGATACTTTCCCTCACAGTATCCTTCCAGATGAGTAGGTTCACAGTGCACTGGATGAAGAACTGACTGAAGGACAGAGCTCAAAGGGTTGTACTGAATGGGGCTGCATCTGGATGGTGAGTGGTTACCACTGGTGTTACCCAGGACTCTCTTCTATGGCCAGCTCTTTTCAATGTATTTAACAATGATCTGGATGCAGGAGTTGAATGCACCAATATAAAGTTTGCTGATGATAACAAACAGGGAGGTGCTGTTGAGTTTCTCAAGGGACAATATGCCTTGCAGAGAGATCTAGATAGATTGGAGCATTGGGCAATGACTAATGGGATGAAATTTAACAAGTCCAAATGCCAGATTCTGCACCTAGGATGGAGTAATACCGAGCATAGGTATAATCTGGAAAAGGAGCGGCTGGAGAGCAGCCCTGCAGAAAAGGATCTGCAGGTTCACTGCAAGCTCAGTATGAGTCAGTGGCGTGCCCTGGCACCAAGAGGGCAAACCACATCCTGGGGTGCATCAAACACAGCATAACCAGCTGGTCAAAAGGGATGATTATCCTGCTGTAGTCAGCACTAGTGCAGCCTCACCTTGAGCACTGTGTGCAGTTCTGGGCCCCACAGTTTACGAAGGACGTGAAGGGACTTGAATGTGCCCAGAATGGGGCAACAAAGCTGGTGACAGGGCTGGAAGGATGTCCTGTGAGGAGCAGCTAAGGACTTTGGGCTTGTCTAGTTTGGAGAAAAGGAGGCTGAGGGGCCACCTCATTGCTCTCTACAGCTTCCTGAGAAGGGGACGTGGAGATGCTGGTGAGAGGTAGGTGCTGTCACTTCAACCAAGTGACCATCTTCAACTGTTTCCCTATAGATGCAACTCTGTAGCTTAATTTATTTCACAGGTATCTGCCTGATGCTTAGTGGAAAACCACCCTATTACCTTTTGCTGTATGCCAGAGCAGATTACAAACTCCCACCCACAAGAACTCCACTGAAGTGACTAGAGGATTGCAAAAGACTTACATTAGGATGTCTCCTGCACCAAAGACAAAGGTAGAAAGCAGCTCTTCAGAGCAGCATGCAGCTGCCCTAACCACAGGACTATCCTTTCTCTTCCTACAGTCAGCCTTTACTCCAGTTTACTAACTTCTAACACCCCCAGAAAAGGGGGTGCCCTACAGATAAGAGGCCCCTTCCTTTCAAAACCCTGATCCACCTCTTGGGCATGACTATACTCTGCCCTGAACATTGACCTGCTCCATGGGAAATGACAAATGGATATAGGTCACCTCATTTCATGTAGACTCAAGGGAGAAAAATTATTCCCAGTATTTCCAAGATTTTGAGCAATTGATTTTTCAGCTTTAGGTGCAGTTCTTTCAATAAAAATTATCTGAGTGATTAGGACAAGTAACATGTTATCAGTAGACCCATTAGCTACCATTTGTGGGAATGAAGGCTTCAGAGTCAGCATTCTGCCTCATGACATGAGCGAAGAGGACAACAGAGCAAGAATGAGATGTACCTGTTCCATTGGGATTGCACCAAGATGGGATCAGACATGCACTGAACTAGCACACTTGGCAGATTTTCTCTGGACAAGAGAGGACTAGCAAAATGGGGGAAGCACAGGGCCATTCAAAGCTTCACAGCATACTCTGGTGGTCACTGACACTCAGTGTAACCTCAGTTGACCCAAAACCTTTCATCCAGTCTACAGATTCTCTTTGCCTCTCTGGATTCCTTAGGTTTTCATTTCATTCCTCAAATTCTTCCCTATCAGTCCCAGCCTTCCAAACAGCATTATAATCTCATTTATTCATTCAATAGGTTAATGTATTTATTACACTATTGTGATTTGTTATGTTCTTCTACTTTGATCTCCTCTATAAAAATAACACATAAAAATCTCCCTATAATAATTATTTGAATGAAATCACATCTTCTTTTAAAAATCCCGATTTTAAAGGGTCCATTGAAGGAAATGTGCTATTCATATATTATGGCTCAAAATGTTAACACCACTCTGAAAATATTTGAGCCCTATTTCTACTCCAAAACTGTTAAGCTGCAGCTCACAGTCCTCAGGTTGTGTCATATTTGTTTTATCCCATAGTGTACCATAGCTCTACCTCTTAACACGGAATAACTGGAGCCTTCATGCAACATAAACCCTAATTCTAAATAGCAAGAGTGCCTTCAATTCTAACTTCTCTTTTAATTAAAATAATCAGATTGAATCTCATGACTCTTTCACCCCTTCTGATCTCCCTATACCTACGTATCATAGAATCATAGAATGGTTTGAGTTGGAAGGGACCTTAAAGATCATTCAGTCCAACTCCCCTGCCATGGGCAGGAACACCTCCCACCAGACCAGGCTGCACCTGTCCAACCTGGCCTTGAACATTTACAGGGAGGGGGCATTCACAACTTCCCTGGGCAACCTGTGCCAGTGTCTCACCACCATCACAGTAAAGATTTTCTTCCTAATGTCTAATCTAAATCTACCCTCTTCTAGTCTAAAGCCATTCCCTTTTGTCTTACTGCTACATGCACTTGTAAAAAGTCCCTTCCCAGCTTTTCTGTAGGACTCCTTCAGGAACTGGAAGGCCACAATAAGGTTCCCCTAGGGCCTTCTCTTCTCAAGGCTGAACAACCCCAACTGTCTCAGTCTGTCCTCACAGGAGAGTGTTCCAGCCCTCTGATCATCTTCATGGTCCTCCTCTGAACCAGTTCTAACATGTCCATGTCCTTCTTGTGTTGAGGGCCTCAAAACTGGATACAGTAGTCCAGGTGGGGTCTCACCAGAGCAGAGTAGAGAGGCAAAATCACCTCCCTCAATCTGCTGGCCACACTTCTGATGCAGCTCAGGACACGGTTGGATTTTTGAGCCACAAATGCACATTGCCAGCTCATGTTGAGTTTCTCATCAACCAACACCCCCAAGTCCCTTTCCTCAGGGCTGCTTTCAATCCATTCTCTGCCCAGTCTGTATTTGTACTTGGGATTACCCCTACCCAGGTACAGGACCTTGAACTTGGCCTTGTTGAACTTCATGAGGTTGTCATGAGCCCACCTCTCCAGGCTGTCCAGGTCCCTCTGGATGGCATCCCTTCCTTCCACTGTGGCAACTGCACCACTCAGTTTGGTGTCATCCACAAACTTGCTGAGGATGCACTCAATCCCATTGTCCATTTTGCTGACAAAGATGTTAAACAGCACTGGTCCCAGTACCAATTCCTGGGGAACACCACCCTCATGATGATACCCTCTTTGTACACTGAAGGATCTGATCAACTTACTTACTTTGCCTGACAGCATCCTTTGAAGAGTTACTTCTCACAAGCCAGAACTACCTATCTCATCAGCGAGACTCATTTTCTGTTTTCCCATAAGAGTGACATTACCTTCACCAGTGTGCTTGATTCAGAAGATCCATCTTTTTCAGTAGACACCTGTATTTGTTACTTAACCCTTCTCAGTCTCCACATCAGTTGCAAAACTTCTCTGCATTGATTTCCTTTCAGGTCTTCAGTTAGAAAAAATGAAGGAGGCAAGATCCAGAACTGCAAGATGCAACTAAAAATAGACATATTCAGCAGCAGTGATCCATTTAATAGGATATTTGGCATCTAATGCAGCTAGTACACTTCAGGGAGTAAATTACATTGTTCTTGATTAAAATGTTGCACAGTACTAAATCAAACATTTTACAAGATTTGTTTTCAACCAACTTGAAAGTATATATATATATATATATA
>NW_010165548.1:79458-102774 GCF_000695765.1 Mesitornis unicolor | reverse complement strand
CCTAACGTTCTGTGTGATTCTGTGAAATAATACTAATTGAAATTTCTCCAAAACTGGCCTAGGTGAAGTCCTCATATGCACATGCAAACTACTGACATGTATTTACAAGAGAGTAAGTTCTCACCTGTGACCAGCAATAATTTCTAAAATCAAAATAGAGACCAGGAATAAGGAAATAGCTGCCTAATTAATGGATCTTTTTTTGTTTCTTTCCATAACTACGACACAGGGAGTTTTGTTCTTTCCTCATATTTCCTCCACTTTCTTTCACTGATGGAAACGTCTTACTCTACATCTGTACATTGTACAAACATACAATCCAGAAAATATCTATGTAACAACCTAGAGATTGTTCTTTGTCTCCTTCCTTAGTCTCACCCTTGCCTATGTAGCCAGAGACGATGCAAACTTTTTCTCCCTTTTTCTAGTATTGTTATTCCCTGTTATTTTCTAAATTTCTTGTCCAGTTTACAACTGTTTTCTTTATTCCCAATATGCAAAATACAGCCAAAGTTTGTCTTTTTGACTGATCAGTTTGATCATATCAATTTTAATTTTCAAATTTTTTCTTAAGCCTGGAAGGTAACTTTAGTTCATCTACTGATGACTTCTACTATTAGATCATCTGGTGTGAGTTTCTATCAATGAATTTCACTTCAGAGTCCTATATCAAGCTCTCTGGAGCCTCTCTGGAGGCTAAATACTGCCTAATCACAGGCTTTAATCAGGGAGACATCAATACACCACCTTTTCCTGAGGCTCCTGAAGTGGCAGAGGATTGATTAGATGTGCCCAAATTATCCTCTCAGAAAACGTATGGTGTGGAGGCCAGTAATAGCCATTCCTTCTCCATCTCTGCTGATTGCAACCTTTCCCAAAGCTTTATCAGTTGATGAGTTATGCTTGAACATTATGCTTGTCAGGAAAAGATGGTGAAAAAGTATAGAGGGGCCAGACTGGCAATGAGAATCAGAGACACCCAGTTTGTATTTTCCTCTACAGGAATTCCTCTCTGCTTCTCTTCTCTCTGTCAAATAACCAGACTTATCTCAGCTCCACTTTCCAATAAGCTAGGCAACAGTAGAAAAATAACTGAAAATTTTCAAATCTCATAAAGCCACAGTTCTTATTTAGATCTAAACTAAGGCAAATGAGTGCATTCTTTTCCAAAAATTTATTATGGGTAACTAACTATATACACATGGTTAAGCAGTCAAACAGAAGGGCTAAGAAGGCTTTCTAAAAGCACAATTAATTTTGAGAGAGAAACATGTTGTTCATTATACGGATGAGGATCAGTACTCATTTTGAAGACACATGAAATAAACAAAGGGTTAATGATTAACCACAGCAGCAGCACCTCTGGTCAGGAAATGTCTTAAAATATTAATAACTGTATACACCTATATGAAGACACATCACATCTGCTCAAGCAGTTATAAAATCATAGAAATACATTCCTATCCGACACTTACAGTTTCCTGCTTGTCATCTTCCTGTTCACCACTGATTCCATAATGCATTGGCATTACTGAGCAAACTCTTGGGAAGTAGAACCAAACAGTTTTGGAAGCTAAAGAGAATGAATACAGAGTCTGATTTAGCTCATAGTAACAGCAATAAACATAACAAGAAAAATACCTAGTGAAATAAGTTTTTTTTCTGTGGAAATCGTAGCCACACTCTTCTTTAGTTCTAGGGAAAAATGTCAATATTGAAGGAGCTTAACTTAGTGGAAATATTTAATTCTCAGGAGTGTGGCTTAGTAAGAGATCTAGAATATCCTGGCCAATAAATCTCTCAGGACAAACTAAATAAACCAGGGTGGCAGCACTGTAATAGTTTTATTTTATAATCTGCATATAAACTTAGAGCACTGCAGTAGACTTACTCTGATTTATTTACACCTGTGCCAACAGCCATCCATTTAGCATATCACAATTTAATCAAGTTAGGAAAACAAAACCCTGCATGTTACATTAGTTTTCATTATACAGCTTAGGAGTACGTTCAAGCACAGTTTCAAAACACTGCCCTTTTCAGGGTACATGAGCAAATCTATAAGACCAGTGATGGCCTTCCCTTAGTTAGTGGGAAATTAGACGGTAAGTATTTAAAGGCTGGGAGAGGAAGTTGTTCAATCTTTCGTGGCGAGAACACTTTAAGGGGCAAAAGCTCTCAGCAAAAAGAGGCAGCAAGATCATGGATGTGTCCATGTGTGCGCTGAGCACTGACTGGGTTGTAGCTTATTCAGTTGATTTCCCAGGGTACAAAATTGTTATGACAAGGTGCTCTTTTCACCTGGTTGAATGGTGACATTCAGTACCTGCTGCTGCACTTTTGCCTCTACCCTGCTGAATCCATATCTGAACAGATAATACAGCATTGACTATGTTCGCTTCACAGGAGCTTTAACATGATTCACAGAGAAAAATCAATCTGAATTGGACATAATGAAAGAGTATACAGATGGGAAGAGAAATTCTTAATATTCATAGTGTTTGGGAGCTCGGATGGCACTCTAAACATGAAAGATGTGTCTAGGTTATAAAATTAAGAAGTAACACCAACAAAGCAGTTTAAAAAAAGAACAGTTTGGGGCATGTTTAAGAGATTCAAGGTAACTGCTATGGAGTTTGTTCCGTTTCCATTTTCAAGCTCTAGATGGCCCATCAGACAAGATCTGTCCTGAAATATTACCATCTCCCACATTTTACAAACAATTCAGCAACAACAAAGAATTCCCATAAATTTTGTTCCTATAGAACCCACAAAGGCTATAGATTATGCTAGGAGATGATAGCCACTGAGACAAAATGCCTTTTTCAAATAAGCTATATCAGATCTATTTCAAACATATTCAGAGTTTGCAACCTACCTCTTCCTAGATTCTCTTCCAACCACATGAACTGGGAATTATTTCTGACTTTATGCTTACTTGCAATTTTGGCATCTTGATAGATATATCATGGAATTTTTTCTGTGCTTTCTCATATTGCTTGTTGACTCATGTTGACTGAATTTTTGCTACAGCTGTTACATTTCCAGAACAGTCATACCCTAAGAATCTGTGCAGAAGTCACCTTTTTCCATGTCTTCCCTGAGGTTTGGGCTAAATCTGCCAATAATTCATTCCTTACTGACTCCATTTGTTTGACATCCTATAACTTTTCTCGTTAGTAAAAGGGTTCTTTCTCACAGACATCCTTGGGAAGTAGTATTCCTGCATACTGGAAATGGCAAATAGATAACTTGAAAATAGTCTATAACTCTTTTGCACTATTATCTGTCTATTTTTATGCTGATTTTCTGAGAGAAATCAGGGTAAGGTTCTGCATGTCCTAATTGCCAATATAAATTGAAAGATAATGGTAGGAAATAACATGTCTAGAATGCTGTGTCTTGTAAAATGCAGTTTTAAATTCTTGAGCACTTTCCTCAGTCTCATGCAATACAAGATGAACATTTTTTCAAAGCTTGACTAGACATAGTTAGTCAGGACATATTCTGCATATTTTTATTTTTATGTTGTAGTCTATCCAGCTACAGTAAATCAGCTCGCCACCATCATCACCCAATGCTGGTGACATTTGAAATTTCTTCTGCAGCAGCTCATTGATATTTGGGCAGTGGCTTTTTCCCGGAGTTTATATCAGGAAGTAGCCTCTGTGAAGTTGCAGTGGATGCGTTCATAAGAACCGTACCTTATGCATTCTACCGTTAGACTGAAAAGCTAATGAGACTTCTGAATGCTGTGATAGGGCAGGTGATAGCTTTTTCAGACACAGTTCCACAGATTCTGAAAGGACCTCTGACTAATCGGAAGCCACCACTATAACGTAGATTATAAGTCTTATATTTCAACTTTGCTTTGCTTTGATTTTTTTTGTCTTTTTTTTTTAAGGTCTGCTTTTTTTAGGTAAGTAATAGGCATCAGATGTTACCCATAAAAATCTCACAAGAATAAAATTCATATAGGTTTTAAGACATTAAAAGCAATGAACCGTGATAAAGCTTAGCAGCAGGGAGAAGAAGGATTAAGGAAGAAGTTGACATTGCCCAACTGCGGGATGTACTATCTGTGTGTTGCACATCAAAGATTGTGCAGCTAGATAGTTAATGTGCATTAGCATTCACTCTGCTCAAAGAATGCACACTTTTTGGGATGGGAACATTGATTGTTGGAAAAATGCATGCTTTGGAGGGTGAGAACATTGACTTCCTTTTTATATTTGCTATTCTGATTATACTGTCCTGACTTCAAATTAAAGACACAATGGCTTTTGCTATTCTATTTTGTAATTACAGATTTCTGTTAACAACTTTTCTTTGTTGGTTTGCTCTCTCCATGCATTTTTTTAAATACATAAAGAAATCAAAATGAATTCTGAAATCAAAACAAAGAGAAAACAAACGGGGCCTCAGATACTCCCGTAAAAAAAAATAGCTCTGCTCATCATCCTCAAGCACTTTTGTCATCTGTTGCTATAATAACCACTTTGATTACATGAACATTCACTAAACTGTGCTTGGCTGACTATAGGGCACTTCCCAGCAGCTAAATGAATAGCTCTAAAGTACTGCTCGTTTCCAACTCCATACCAGATTTTGTCCTATCATATCAACAGCTATGCAGCCAAGAAACTGAGCTTTCTTTCACATGATCTCCATGGTGTTTATGTGTTTCTTCCCTAAACAGACAGATGCAGCTTAAGCAATGCATGTCAATCTCATTATGAGACTGTGAAATGTGCAGAAAGTTTGTTACACATTCATGCAATCATACGCATTGTGAACATCCTGTTTATTTGGCCTGTTCTCTGATGATTGGCTGTGGTGTTTCAGCACATTACTGACAGCTGGGAGTTGCTCCAATGGAACATGCTTTTCCTATGACAAAGATCCAGAGAGCAGCAGTAACGTGTCTGCCCATTATTTTAGCCATACCAAAAAAAAGCCAGCACAGTCGCTCCAAATGAATAGCACATTGGTTGTCTGAGCTGTGCTGGAGCATCGCTAGACGGGCCCTTGACGACCTTTGGAGGCCATCTGAGATAATAAATCCTCAGACCCCCAGTTCCGGAATGCTTTGGGCAAGGTCAGGATGGCAAATTTCCCACTTCCACAATATCAGATGTTATGGTAATTCCTTTTAGCTAATGTGTAAGAGCAAAGGAATGTCTTCAAACCTCATCTAGGCCCTGTGGAATCTGTTGAAAATGCATGACAGCTGTGGGTTTTGGCTGGGGTCTGCCTGTGAATATATGAGATTTGGGAACCTTTCAGACAAGGAAAGGAGGGAATGACTGTACATTCAATGTGTACCATTGGTCTCCTGCCCTCTCTTCCCAGTCCCATTTCACACAACACAGCCATATCAGAGCTCCATGGCTGTCATGCATTCTTTATGACTGAGTGTCACGAGTAACGTTCAGCACACAAAAATACAGATATACATACAGGTACACCTACACACACACAAGAAAGGAGGGAGGAAAAAGAAAGATGGATTTCCATAAGGTCTGAGAACCGGAAATTGAGTAGCTCATTTGTCTTTGTATAAAATGATAAGGAGCAAAGAAGCAAACAGCTAAGCACTAGATTGCTGCTTGATGTGTCCAGATGCCCAAGGTGGGAAAGAATCCCACACAGATTCTCTTGTTACTTGTTCTCCAAAACCCAGGCGAGAGACCAGATCATGCAAAAAAACATGGCCCTTTCCCACAACCCTATTTTCAAGCAAAGGATTGTGGCCTCTTACACACCTATTTTCACATCACTGAGCAACATCACCAGCTAGCATATTTATCTGTTTTGCAGTCTTGTGCTTCCCAAGGACTTCTCTGTCTTCAAGCAGTCTTGACTTCTCTGATTTGGTCCTCAGATGTGAGGCCTACAGTGTATGTAGGAAAATCCGCTTGCCATATGCATAGATTACTAAGATACAAGGCAAGGATCAGAACACTTGTTTAGAGGGCAACCTCCAATACACATAGCTTTTTCAATCCATAGTTAACAGCCCAGACTAACACAAGCTTTTGACTATTTTTTAATAACTACAACAGTGCAAGAAAGCTCCTAGCACAAGGGAGCTTCTTCCAGTAATGTCAGTATTCTACACAGTGTTTCATAAACGTCATCGTATTGCATACTGCTATGAAGCCACGTGCATACACAGCATGTCCACCTTTTACACTGAAAATAGCAGGACCCTACTGTATTTGTAATAATAATCACTACAAAATGTTATTACTAGTGGTATAAAATGAAGTAAAAGAACAGATCCAGAAATATCTGGATACAGTGTACCTGATGGTGAGAGACTTGAGCAAGTACTTTTCCCCAGATTCCAAAAGGGACCTTTTGTTTCCAAAAGAAACACTGAAAGGACTGGTTAGAGAGCTTGAAAGCAGACCATGATAATGTGTGGGACTGTCATCCCCTAGATGTGGCAAAGAAAGAAGAGGAATTAGGAAGTTAGAAGTATGTTAATTATAAAGACTAAAGACAGCACACTGATGTCTTGTTGCAAGCAGTTGAAAGCATAGCAAGTCTAAACTTAACTGCCAAGGACTGGTAACAATGGATAACGGTCTCTGGTAAAATCAAAATATATTGAAAACTTTTTCCATTTTTGTCAAAGGGAAGAGGGATAGACAGGTTGTAATTTGTCCCAGATTTTCAAGGGACTAGGAAGCAAAACAATTTCATGGCCGTTTTCAAGTAAAAGCAGTTCAAAAGACTGATTTAAGCAGAAAGATATAAGAAAAACAAAGATCTACTTCAGATTCTGACTGAGAGAGCTGTAGCTGCTTTGCTCTGCCACATATCTAACAAACATCTATTTACTTACATGTATCTACACAAGACATATTTTAAATGAAGGAAAGCGGAATTATCACACGCTGAAAAACAGCATTGCATTTGATCACAGAATCACAGAATCACAGAACGTTAGGGATTGGAAGGGACCTCAAAAGATCATCTAGTCCAATCCCCCTGCCGGAGCAGTACTTCAAAATATTTTAATCTCTCTATTCAGAGGCTTATAACTAATATCCAGAGATACTAGATGTTCATATTTTAGAAGTCTGGACCTGCGAAGATGTAAATATCCTAATTCTTGTACTAATTACAGTGTTAAATATCACCTCAAAGAATTCTACCTTCTATACCCATTATAGTGGCTTTCTGCTCAGCATGGGTAGAAAAGACTCCCTGCTGGGTGATTATTACCACTTTCTAATTCACCCTTTCCTTCAAAAATGGCTGAAACTTTTTGCACTAAGGAAGCTTACAGAAGTATTACCAATCATCCTTGCCTCTTTCCTCTGCTTATGATTCTGTGAGCAAACAATACTCTTTTAGAAAAATGAACTGAGCGTGTTATTTATTGATCTGCCATTTCTCAGGTGAAGATGTCTGTTCTCCACCCCACGTCACCTTGGAAAATTCTTGACCCACACACCAAACAAGCTTAACATATCTAGTTTTAATTCAGACTCATTGTAAAGGATACCGTAAGATGCAGAGCTGGAAAACACAGACAGCTCGCTCTATCCAAGCACACTAAAAAAATAACACACTATCATGTTGTCTTGAACCACAGGCATAATTACAATTTGTTTACTGCTTTATGGTAGATAAGCCCTACTTGCAGATTTTGTATTCCTGAAACACTGCAGTTTCTGAAGCTGTGGTCTGTAACCTGAACATTAACCCATAGCACTGTGACCAGACAGCAGAGTGGTCTCCCGAACTATGCTTCATACATGACTTAGATTTGTTTTGGCAATTTTGTTTTCAGGTCATACCGAAAAGTCAGTTCACAAACCAGTGCCATCATATAGGCAAAGGAGTTAAGAGGAGGTTCCTGTGTTTTAGCATTAGGAAAGGATTTTGTGAAAGACCTTTTGCACAGCCCTTGGTTCAAAACATTGAGTAACTTTAGTGACATGAGAGCAAATGGAAATAAAGTACACCAGGAAAGGAGATACTTGACACATTGGTGCAAGAATTTGCTCAGTCAATGACCCTTCACCACTGGCTCTTCCCTTCCTAGCACATCTGGCTCAGAGGGAGATCAAAGACAAGTTACCTGGTCTCTTACCTGATTCTGTTAGTTTCTGCTTATTTATATGAATACTGTACAGTGATATGATTTCATATACAAATTGCTTACATATTGATTTTGCCAGCAAAAGCTTAGTCAGGAGACACAGATGCATAATACTTCTTAATCTAGACCCTGATTTTCTTCTTTTGACTGTGCACAGAAAACGGACCAGAACATCAAGCTGGAAGGTCCTTATCACACAACTAGATGGAATTTTCTTTGGTAAAAAAGCAAAATGGGTGGCTCTGAACCCATCCAAAAGATAAAACAATCATAGGTTACTGAATAAAAGAATCCCCTTCATTCAGAGATCAATAGGTCTAACTCATCTACCGAGAGAAAGTCAGGGACAGGACACATTTTGCAATTGCTATAATCAACACAAATCAACCACACTGATCTGGTTCTCAAGAGCAGCAATGCTTCAGAGCTGACGTAATCTTAAAAACCAAAGTCTAATTGTTCATTTGTAATGCTTGCGGATGCGGAAATCCTCCAATAATTAGCACAGGAGAAGGAAACTAAGAGATGTCTGAAGAACTGGTACAGCATCAGTTATTTGAAGTTTCATTTGCCTTTCTGAGAAAAAAAACTGAGAAGTTTTCCTGGGAATACATATAAACAGACTAGTTTTTGCCTTATCAAGACAGAGCCTTTCATGGACAATCCTTATAAAATATTATAGCAGTCTAAGAAATGAACCAGAACATTACAGGAACACTTCTGTAATGGTTGCTGACATTAATGCAGACTATTGTACTACATTGTTTGTAAGAAAAAAGGGATGACAGTACACTAAATCAAGTACAATTCTCCTTTCAGTGTGCAAAACCAGGCACACCTAATAGACAAACTCTCCACAGATAATATTAGTCTGTCTACTGCATTCGACATGGTTTGTAATCCTGACTCTGCTTAATTGAGAGTTTTACCCATGATTTCAGAGGGATTTTGTGCGCTACCCCTGCTTTTATGTAAACTTCCTGACCCCTGGTAAAGTGCAAGAAGAGCCTAAAGCAAAGGAAGAGCTCCATTCTGAACATACTATCAAACTTCAAAAAGAGACTATTTCTAAAATTACAGCTACTGGAAATCTTCTTTTCAGAAGTCTACAGACATGCTATTTTTTTCCTTACTAAATTATCATCCAGTCCCTCCCACAGTCACAGTTGATTTTCTTCCACATTCAAGAATTTTCAACAGAGCTTAATCAATTCAGAAAAGAGAAGTTGCATAAAAAATACATGGAATTCATGAGGATAAACTTTCCTTCTAGAACCTTATCAAGTAGCAGGGGATTTCTTGTGTGATCGGTGGCTTCTTCAATTATGTCACTGAAGCAGATTCAGGACTTTAAAACAACAGTAGAAATGTAGAGGAAATCCATGTATTTAGCTTTGTCTCAGCGGAATTCATCTAGATTTACACCACTGTCAGTAAGATCAGAATTTTGCCCATTGTTTAGATTATGTCATTTTGCAATATGATAATAGCACTATTTCAGAGTATTCATTCTCAAGAACTTGTCAAATAGCAGATCCCGCTATCCTCCACTTTTTTAAACAATGCTGAGCAGAATTCAGCCTGCACACCATAAAGACAATTAAAAAAAAAACAAAACAAAACCTCAATACAAAAACCAGAAAACAGCTCTTGAATTAAAATTGCATAAGACCCATAAGGAAATACAGTTTCAACCTTAACACCAAATAGTCGTAAAGTGTTTTGACCAAGACATCCATTCCTCTCTCAACAAGATTATTTTCCAGCACTGGTCTACATAGATTTTAAAGAGAATATTGAATCCTAAGATAGGAAATGCTTACTGAATTTCAAGCAATAGCAATATTCAAGATATTTCCTCTGCCATGATGGCTTTCAAACTTTTTTTTTGGCATTCATCTTCTGGTCTACATTTAGATAGAAAAGAAAAAAAATCTCTTCTTAATGCATAAGTAGAAAGAATTTGTGGAATCCTTTCCAAACTACTAATTGTATAAATAGTCATGATTCCAAACTGCATGTAATAATTAAAGAAGCATGTTCCACTTCAGGAAAAGCTTTTTTTCATGTTAGACGTTACCCTTGGTTACACAGAGTGGAGGAACATTTCTGCTTTCTGTAACACATGCTTTTAATTTGGTATCTAAAAGTGATACTGCCATATGATATGTAAGCAAAACAGCAAGTCAGTGGAAAAACTACTTAGAAGACTAACATTTATTAAACTTTTAAGGTCTTCTCATAGCACAACAGGTACCATTTTTAATCAGTTTATCCCAGTGTCTACTTAAGAAGATTATCTAATTCTGTCAGGTCCTGGGACCTGTGCACGTACCTGAGAGTACCTCCAAGAGCACCCTGCCAATGCAGGCGGCCCCACCTCCCTTTACTTGTTTCCCCCAACCCAAGAACTCCATCCTCTGATGAATACCGTCATTTTCCTACGCTGAGTAGATGAGGCAAAATAAGGGATTGAAAACAGACTGATGAGCTTACCCTGAAGACAAATCTTCTGTCAGCTTCACTAGACATAATGGAGTGAGTGTGAGCAGTCTCCTCAATATACTGGAGATATTTCATCGCATGTTTGTCTTCACACTCACTTCTAAGGTCTAGCCACTATCATGCAGCATGACTAGTTCCCATTAGGCATACTTAATCAAAATGAAGACCAAGAACAAGGAAGTTTGCCTGAGTTAGTCCCAATGCATTACCTAAAGATTTAAAAATACATCCTCTAATTTTGTTCTTCCTAGCTTACTATCTTGCTTGGTAATCCGTTATAAAACCAATACAAAACACATACTGCTGCTCTATAGGTCAGGCATACCAAGATCATCTCTGTCATGGTTTAACTTGGCAAGCAGCTAAAACACCACGTAGTTCATTCAGTCCCAGAAAAACCAAGACAATCTCTCAACTTACCTGTGATATGACAGAGAGAGAGTAAGACCAGAGAGTGGCACTACGCCAAGAGGCACATGCTTAGCAGGACCTCCTCATGCAGAATCCAACTTCTCTTGACTTGAGTTTTCCTAAGAGATGAATTCTCACATTCATGCACTTCAACTCCAAAATTTTTGTTTGAGTGAAGACTGAGGTAAATTCTAGTAATCAATTTTTTTAAGACTTGCCTCACTGAATGGGCTTATTCTCAAAACTACGCAAGACTACCAATAGCCCATGTACATTCTTGTCTACACTGACCTAGTTGTACACCTGACTTGACAAATCTTTTCACATGATGTACTATTTTTTCAGTAGAAGAGATACAGAAAGTGAATAAAATTTACATGACTTTGTGGTGGATGTATTCCTGTCAACATACAGAATAGCCTGGGATGTAAACTATTGGAGGCTCAGAAAATAATATTTAAAAGATTTGGCCTGGAAAATACAAAAATCCACAAGAGCAGCAATAGAATATCCACTGCAATCCCAAAATAAACACAGCAGCAAGGTTTGCAAATTGCCTGCAATTCGCAAAAGACAAACTTCCTTAGGTAAAAGTACTTACTATTCAGCATGGCTTAGGTTTCCAGTAAGTTGCTCTCTTGAGAACTGCTTCTATAATCATTCCTGTCTCAGAAAGAAATATAATATTTCCAACAAATCTATATCAGCAAAATCACATTGTCCACAAAGTTTGAGTGACTGGCTGGCTGTTTGCAATCTGCATGTGCACTGTTTTCAATCGGACTGTGTCTCTTAAGCCTCCTCCTTTTGCAGGGGACACAAACAGTGGGGTTTTTTTATGTATACTAATTGATGTTTGTCCAAGCACTATGAAGCAATAATCCACAGGAGCCACAGAAGCTTTAACAAGGCAAAGGAAGTGATAAACTAAAGTCTTCAGTGGATTACTACAAATTCACACCCCACTAAAACTGACTTAGAGCTTTTCATCTTGCCACAGTGTTTCTATAAATATAAATAATGTTCCCTAGTAATCTTTTCTATTATGTACTCCTGCACCCTGTCTCAGGAACTAGTGCACTGAGCCCAGAAAGCAACTATCTATAAGGCTGGGGTGTATTTCAGGGCTGTCGTCCCAGTTGGTTTGTACTAGCTGGCCTTAAGTTGGGAACCAAGCTCTTTAAGCTTGTTCTCTTGAACTAAAGCATTTTGTGGAATATGAAGAAAATTCATCCTCTCAGGCTGTGCGGATTCTTCTTATATTCTCAAGAGCATAATAGGAAGTCATTAGTATATATGCATCTTCTCCTTTTCTTAACAGAGCATGATGTACTGACTGTTCAACTGAAAATTAGTTTAATCATTTCTTCCTCCTTGCACGTAGGATGGTCAGATCAAATAACATCATTAAATCACAGACACAGAAACATGGGAATCCTAGCTAACAAAAATCTGCTTATGTGCTTTTTTGTTGTCGTTGCTGCAATGTTGCCATTTTTTAATCATAAGATAGTCATAATTTCAAAAGAAAAACACTAACCCAACAGTTATTCATGCAATCTTGCAACAGGTGAAATAAATTATTAAATTTCTCTTAACAGCAGATCAAGTAGGATCAGACTTCAATAAACTCAGCTGTATCTAGTTTGAGATTATTAGACATCTCATACCTCAGAATCACATCATTATATTGTACAAGACTCCAACTGAGCCCAAGCAGAAACAAAAGAACAATTATTTTTTTCCTCAGAAGTCGCATCTTCAAGTATACATCTTTTCTGTATCTAAAGTCCTCTCAGAAAAGCAAACCACTGAACAGTGCTTGAAAAGATTCAAAATATAGCTAGCTGAACACTACTACATCCAAGGTGACTTCATGTTAGAAGAGCAAGGCTGCTGAGAAGAGATAATATTCTTTATTATTCCAGATATTATTGGTGGGAAAAGGGAGACAATGTACAGCAGAAACTCAATCATGCATTTCAGATATACCAGTAGCTCAGTTTGAAGCTTGCCCCCACACATCTCAGCCTGTTCAGAAGCACAGGAACAGTCCATCATGCTGCACGGTCAAAGCCACAGAGGTCTTTTCAACAACCCACTGACTCAGTTGGCAGAATAATTCATTCATGGCCCTTCTCCTGTGCAAATCAGGCAAAAATCGCAATCTGCTTTTCTATTGTTTTTTTTTACAGAAGGAAGTATCAGAAAGACTGACAGTATACAAAGATCTAGATGTTTATTCACCTAATATGGGACAGCAAGTCTGGGCTGAAATTCCCTCTTGAGCAAGCTCACAGTAGTCTTCTGATCGACTTAGCTCTTCAGTCTTAATTTAAAAAAGAAATCTTCACTTTCGGAACAGCATCTCTTTCTGATCTTCCTTTTTTGGCTCTAATCAGGACATTTAAAGGAGAACAGCAAAGTTCTGATCAGGTAAAATAAATGAACTATACTGCATCCTGACCCCATATATCTGGTGGTGTCTAATTTTAATGATAGCAAGGCTGTCACTAGACTCTCCTCTGAGACTGAGGAAACCTTGTTAAACTGTAAGTTTGGATAACTGCTAAATAATGCTAAAAATTAAAGGCAGGAAAGATCCTCTAGACTGTTCACTTCTACCAGCATCCATGCTTTGTGTGTTAAGATGTGCTTTCCTAACTGGTAGGAAATAAATGGTGTGGAAGTACAACTTTCTGTCATTTCCTTGCGCATTTACTCTTTAAGAAGAAACAACTCAGTGTTAATCTTCATACAATAGCCCTTTCAAATTTACTGGGGAAGAAACCAACACGCCAAAAAAAAAAAATTAAAAGTTTCTACATAAATTAACCTATTAAATGTAGTAAAAAATTGTAAATTTTTTAATCAGGTTTTAAAATTAGATCCCATATCAGGAATAAGAAGAGTCTTTATTCAGTTGTAGGAAGGTTCAGAGACTCTACATAAAGACTATCAAATCTAAAGGCTTTTCTTACATATACTCAGAACGGTATACCACTTATTTCACAGCATTATAAGCAAGTAATCTTCTCAGTTACCAGGGATAGAGGGAGTTTGTGGGTTTGGCATGCAGCCGAACAGGATATGAACTGCAATGCAACAACAGGTAAATAACAGTGGCATTCTCCTTGCAAAATCCTTTAGTTCCTGTAGCTAGACCTCATAGCCCCAGAGATTCCCAACACTTTCATTTAGGCATTTTGGAGTTAATAAGATACTTTTGGCCTGATGAGTCTACAGCCATAAAAAAAAAAAAGAAAAAGAAAAGAAAAGAAAAGAAACCAACAAAACAAAAACAAAACAAACAAAAAAGGTAAAAAAGTGTCTCCATGTGGGCTCAGCTCCTGTTATAGATACATCATCACAGATCCCAAAACACAACCACCATAGCCAGCACTCAGAAAGGCTGCTGATACTCTAGTTCAATGTTAACTCTCTATGTAATTGTGCATGAAAAAACAAAACAACTCTAATGTTTTTACTAGGCAATGATGAAAAGGCTGATTAAAAAAAAATAAAATCCATTTCAACCAGCAAAAGAGCTTTAGGAGAAAAAAGAAAAATAACAAGGCTGACCCATAACCAAATACTATGGTAGAGAACTGGAGAGTACAGCTGGCCCCGAGCATGCATATCCTGTTATGCTCCCAGCTAAAGAAATTATAATCTGTTTTCATGCCCAGACAATGAAACCTGCAGACAGAGTTCAAACCTTGGGCTTTCAACCCCACCATCACAAGGCTTCTAGATCCCAACTAAAGAAGTAGCGGGTTTAGATGTGAGAAGCAGCAGGCTGTAACCACAGAGGACCAGGTGTTAGGGTAATCACATTCACAACAAGACCATACAGCTCTTCTCCTAAAATGCTGTCTTAGATAAACGAACAAAATTAATTCTGTCCTCCACTTATGGGACAAGCATGTACTACAAAAATTCAACTATCTACTGAAAAAATCACAGGGGAGGTCTAAAGGGTTCAGCTTTATTTCATATTTGTGTTATTTTACACTTACACTTCACACTTGCATTACACAACAACCTTTCAAGGCAAAAACCATTGGGAGTCAAAGAACTTACACTGCACATTAGTCAAAGCAAGGATGTGCATCAGTGCCAACAGGGCACAGTAGTCCTTTACTCAGGGATACATCTCTTTGCCTTCCTCCTCCCCTCCAAATTTTAGTATCAGGTCAACATAAACTTTTGATTTGAAAAGAGAGGAAAGAAATGAGCAAGAACTTGAAAGAGGAACTGAAGGATACAGCTGTCATCAGAACAGTTTCCCTTTCCAAGTACATTGGACCAGAATCCAACCACCACATCAGCCAGATGTCAGCTTCTTTGTGAAAGACATAGTACAAAATTAAATGATTCCGCGGAGCTACTGGATTAGGTAACATAACTTTCCAGAACTCAGATTCTCTTTGATGTCCAAAAAATTATATGCAAATATGAGGTGATAGGAAAGCCTGACTTTATACATTCATTTCAGATTCTGTTACATAGCTTTGTGTGAGTAGCCATATGCAAAATGACTTATGAATCCAAAACCTTATTTACAATGGGATTTTTTAAATGGAGATGGGAAGAGAAAAATCCAGAGCGGCTTTTGATTTTATGAATTTTCAATGGCCAGGTGTTATTCTGAAAGTATAAAAGCTAGAAATTCCTAAAAGCTTAGATCCTACTCCTAATGATTTGTGCTTGCATTTTAGAATTGCATTATGTTTTTTGTACTCGGTAATGGACACACTTCTCTGTATCTACAGAAAAGACACATTGCAAAAATTAGGGAAGAAATGTATACTCTGCCTGCCTTCTATTCACATACCCATGTGACTTTAAAATAATTTCATATCAATAAATATGGAGGCCAAGTATTGCATTTTCATTACAGAAGCTGAGAAAGCCAGAAGACTTTTCTGACTCTCACTTATGCAGTGAATTTCACTGATACGCCTACATAAACTTCTTAAGCAGAACTGTTCTGCAGGATATACCCTGTAAGTTAAATTACACAGTCACACTATTGCCAGTGCCAGGAAACATAGCTTAGAATCAAAGCCTTGGCTTTGCACATACCACGTGGCGACAGCACTACCAGAATAATACATTCAGATTTTCTTTGTTTCTTATTTGTTCTAATAGAAAGGGCAGTGGATGAAGAAGAAAAATAACTGAGACATCCCATACCACAGAGCTGCTGAAGGCCAGGTCATTTATCCACAGCCAGAGCAGGAAAGCGTAAAAAGATGTGATGTTCTGTTGCTGTCTAGATGCTTGCCCTGCTTACCAAATGTGCTTAAAATGCACTTGAGAAGAATACAGCAATACTTTTGGCCTTTCTGCCATAGCCAGAAACAGAAAAACAAAGGGAACCAGCAGAAAGCATATATATGCATTTCTGTACCTTACAATTTTGTCCAAACCGGTTACAAATCCTGAGTGCCTGCAGGTGTGAGCTAGCTGTCATGTCTGCCCAATGTGATTTGTTTCTCCTCACTATGGGATGAAGGACTAACCAACCAGTCTGCATCACAGGCATCACTCCATGTATCCCACTGGAATCAAATACCTCATCTCATCAAACCTGCCTGCAGAGACCAGTAAAGAAAATACAAGAGAAGCCTGACAGGACAGTTTCTTAGGAGACTCATTTTTGTTTCCTTTTTATTAGGCACCTTTACAGCATTTCCATGGCCTACAAATGCTATATTGTCCTTTCTTCATTTCATTTCTCTTTATACCCATTGACTGGCAGAAAACATCCTACCTATTTTAACAAATGTCTTAGGACAGTGAGGTTGATATCCAGAAAGGAATCACTTGTGGCCATTACCTGCCAGAAAACTAATGCCTTGCATGATGTGCCCCTATTAAAACATTGTACTTTATTCAGAGATCTTCAGCATTGCTCAGGGTTACTAAAGTTCACTAGGAATAAACATGTTAATAAATGTATTGAATGTTCTTTCCCATAAAACACACAAAACCCAAAGCAGAAAGATACCAGAGAGTTATAAAGGAGAGTGCTTCAATAAAGGTGGCCCTTTTCCTTAGGAAGGGTTGAAGCAGAAACCTCAACCTTCAAAACAATCAAGCTGCAATGTATACTCTCAATTTTCAGCTTTGTTTAGCTTTCTTTGACTCCAAGCTAATCCAATGCAAGATCCTTTTGTTTTTTAAAGTTTTGGAAATAAAAGAACCATCCATCAGCTGTCAGGAGAGCTATCAGGAAGTAAGTTTCTAATCCCCACTCATGTATTGCAGGTGTTTTTGGGAACACCTGCACTGACAGTTCCAGAAAAAAACTACTGGGCAAAGGCATGACGCTCTGAGGGGGCACAGACCAAACCACATAAATAGCAGCAGTGGCAAAGACACAGGAATTTACGTGTGCGCGCACACACGTGTGTATGTGTATTTGAGGACTCCAGACAAATTTGCTCAGGGATCAATATGGTTTGTGGATACAGCCTTTTAGACATGCTACCCCACTGTTTTCCTGGCTTTTGGTAGCAGATGATAATTGGATACACTACCCTAGAGTAGGAAACACATAATATGAGAAAGCTGCTGTTAATTCAACACACAGGTCTTTCCCTGAGCTGGGGGACCAATGGTTATGAGCTTCATTACAGATGACCGGGGGTTACAATTTGGCACCAGCTTTTGGAGATTTTATCATCTATTACTAGCCTTCATATGCAAAAAAATCTCAAAACTTTCTGAATGCTTATGCAACATACAGACTTAGCAAAATATTCATCTGTTTTTCCCTTTTGATTTTGTAGTATGAACCTTAGTTTTTCAAATAAGAAAAGTGAGTGACAATTTTTGCCCATGGCCAAGGATGTGAGAGGCCCAGGTTTGACTCTTCTCAAATCAAAGCAGGAGTCCCCATCAATATCACTTTTGGAGAAAGAATCACTTGAATGTCTCTCTTCTTCTACCACAGACCAGCTATAAACATACCTCAACATACCAGCAAATTTGTTTGTGTGGTTTCAAATTCTAAAAATAAATCAATAGGTAAATTCCCCATAGAACAACCTGAATGAGAAAATATTAAATAAGATCTTCTACAACATGAAATACTGGAAAAAAGAAGTGCTAAAACTGATCCCCCTCACACACATATTGTTACCCTTTTCATCCATACAGGGAGACAAAATTCAAGATGAGGTGGACTGTCTGGAGGAGGAGGAGCCAAGTAGCTTTTATGCAGTCCTGTTTAATTACAAAGAATACACACAGTCCTGCTTTCCTGCAGAAACATATCAGCTTAGTTAGACACTTTTCTTTCACTCTTGATGACCAGTAGGTAGCAGACTTCTAGACATTTCCATTCAGGCCGCTGTACAACAGGTTCCTGAAATATCAGGAGGACTAGATAGTCTTCTGTGCAACTTTTTTACATAAAAGAAAGTCTGCTTCTCTACTGACAAGATTGCACCCACTTTGCTTGAAGTCTAAGGAGACTTATGTATGTTGCTAGCGTTTTGCGTTCCTCTTATAATCATTGCCAAGAAACAGATCTCATGTCATCATAAGGTAAAACCTAACACAGGTCAGACGAATCAACTGGTTTAAAAGTGCTTATAAAGGAAGTCTACACTAAATTTCAGTATGATAAAGCCTTTCCCCGTCCCTGCCATCCCCCCCCCTTTTTTTTTGGCTCAGCAGGCATTATTCCTTCCTTTAGGGATGCTCCCATCAAAACAGGGATGTTGTTAGATTAAGATTCTTATCTTTTTCTCAGAAAAGGTTACTGCATAGAAATAAAGTTAATCATTTTGTCTGAAAAATAACTGAAAAGTCTTAAATACATAGTAATAACCTGGGATTTCTAATGTTCAGGATATTAGCAAACCTTCTGGTGGGAATCATCTGACTGTCATATTAGGATCACGTAAGCTGATATCCTGTCTCTGACTGTAATTGTTGCTTGTGGTACAATCTACCTCCCACAGAGATGAGTTTATTCTTTGGCTTCTATGGAAAATCAGTAAGAGAAAATCAAGAACAATATGAAAACATGTACAACAACATACTAGGAGAAAAAAAATATTACCCAACTTCAGAAGAGCTATAAGACTGATAATTTTTATACTTTGGTTATAATATAAATACTACAAATACACACTTACACTATATAAATCTAGGCATAGTGTTGGGTTCCAAATCTTTCAAGATTTAATTACAGAAACTGAGTCTTCTACAGAGATGGGCATTTCCTCTCTAATTATATGTCCATTTTTCAGTACTTCCAGAGTTGCTATTCTCAATAACAGTAGGAGTGTGAGTTGAGCTGATATACTCTATCACACTTGTCAGAGCTTCTGGTTATGGTTAGCACTTCAGAAAGTGAAGAGACAGCCAGACATCACTGGATAAAATGAAAATAAATTAGGAAAAGTTTTTAAAAATAAGGAAAATACGAGCTAAGATTAAAGTGCCCGCTTTTTGCTATTTGCAGTGTGATACAATATTCCAACATGTGAGAAGCCATCACACTACCAATTGATCTCCTGTCTGATGTTGAGAAACAGCTGTTCTACATCACCAGCTTTCCCAAAAGATTACTCTGCCATGACATTTTTCACATGCCAGGGTTTTTTTGTTTATTTGTATTTTAATAGCAAAAGTGCTTTTTCCTGGACTATTCTGCCTTATAATTGAAAAAACTTTTAACTGAGTACATTTTGTGTTTGTGTGAACATGTGCTGTCACTTAGGACTCTACTCTGTAAGCTACCTTGACATACAAGTCAGTCCAGGTGTTTATTTTGGGTCCAGAGCTGCTTCACACAGTATTGCTGGCAGAAGGATAATCAACCCATGTGCACAATAGTACACAGCTCACAACAAAAAATTCCACAAGGTAGCTCAGAAAGGTTAAATGTCGCAATACTGAATCAGGATCCAGCTACAATGCACAAGATTCCCCAGAAATAGGGCTTCCAGTACTAAATACAACTGAACCTAAGCAGAAGCACATGAACCAGGTTCGCATGAAAACTGGAGTGAAAATCCAGTTCTGCTGAAGACAATTGGACTTTTCCAGTTGATGTTATCAGAGTTGAAGTTCCATCCTGAAAAATTCCCCCAATGGGTAGAGTCCTACTGGAAAATTTCACTAGAACCTTTCTTTTCTCAGCCACAGAAAGAAAAAAAATAGAGGGGGGGGGAACCAACAACAACAACAAAAAACCCACAAAAACAAAACAAACAAACAAAAAAACCAAAGCAAAAAACAGAGAAATATGAGACCTGCAGCAGATGCAACAAAGGAAATCACAGACATAATTTCTTACATTGAAGTAAATTGAACATCTGCTCTGAGATTAGGGTATTTTTATGCAAAGCATTTCAGAGTTAGATTCTCAAATTAATTTTCTCACATTAGAAGAATATCCTGATTTATTAAAATCAGCACAGTTAGACATATATTTACAACTTCAGCCATTAAATAGATGATGTGCTTTTTCTAGGACCTATTTATCAATGTTAGTTAAGGTTCATCATCTCCTGTGTTTGGAAAGAGAGATCAGGTACAGAAATTGGTTTTGACGATTATTTATTGCCTGCATTAGAACAGTAACTGGACTGTGACATTACTCAGAAGAGAGGAACGGATGAAAAACAGACACTATACCATTAAAAACAGATGAATTATAATTCATTCGGTATTTTGGCACTGTACCCTGATATGTTGCATGCTGTATCTTGCATCCTTTATGTTGTAATTTGCATTCTCAATTTTGGTATCATTATGGTGGGTGTCAAGGGATGCCATTGTATGTTCCTGTACATGTAGCTGGCAAGCATTGTTCAATCTTTCAAGAAATGCTAATATTTTTAGTTTTAAGTTGCTGTTTTTCTTGAGGCAGCTGTCACAAGTTAATAAGGTGGTTTGTTCTCTGCTTTAGTGTCTAACTAGAATTAATTTTTGAAATAGTCATTCCATTGGCATTGCTGTTCTCACAGTCTAGGAAAGGAAACAAGGATGAGGGAGAACATCTTGTATGCTCTTTGACCATCTCTGTCACACAAGTGGTGAATCCAGTCTTAAGTAAACTAAGAACATACCCAGACTCCACATCACTGATTTCTCATCCAGCGGGAAACCAGCTTGCATGACCAGGAACATCTGCTACCACTCAGCCTTGGGATGATAAAACTTACATAAGAGACTATCTTATACTGTCAACAATTCTGGTGTTCTTTCATTGTTCAGGTACTGGCTATCACTAAATAATTGTGACAGGATTTTCACAAAGAGCAAGAATGCAACCCCTTTGCTGCATATATAGATACCAGCATATCCTCCCCTGTATGATAACTCTGACTCCTTCAATAGAAATGCATTTTATTCACATTAAGACATAAGACAAAAATCATCCATCCCTGGCTGCTGCTTCCACAGTTACACCAAGACTGGATTCTCAGGCACTGGAAAGTTGCTTTGGAGAGTTACATATTGCACGGGCACTTTCAGCATTTCAGTATGTGTTACTTAATGCTTTCACACTGCATTAGAGGCCAGCAGAAGAACACTGTGTTCAGGCCTTAGTACAGCCAAGTTTAAAGACCATCAAATCTGGTTTGAACTGAATACTCTCATAAATAGGATATAACCCTTCTTCGCAATAGCTGCAAGATTGAGTTCATCATTTCACTACTACAAGAACAGTATTTGCAATAGAGTAAATCTTGCATCTAGACTTTAACAATTACATTTGTTATTCTACTTTAAGCATGAAACTCCAGTGAGAGAGGAGGGATCTACCCCATTTCAATATAGGCTCTCTGATTTCCTCTACATTACCCTTTGTCATGTATATCAAAGTTACACAGTATAACGCATACAGAAAAGTGCACCCTAGAAATATACCTACTGCACTGCTACTGTTAAAAGGTGTTCAGTCCTTGGATCTAGATAGAATATAGTATAGCATAGGTGTCAGGTTTTCACTATGAACTTTTTCACTTTCCAAGTCCACCACTACTGTGACTTCTACTTCCTAACAAAGAGACAGCCTCTGTCTACAAAATGCTGAGAGTAATACCCTCTATGCAGCACATCTGAATTTCCCTCACAAAGATAGACACTTAACATGGCAGGCATTTTCCCCATTAAGTAGGTCATGTGAATGGCCTCATCGCATTTAATTAAACAAGACACACAAATGTACAGATTTTGCAGCTAATGGTGAACACCACAAGTAAAATAGAGGGCACCTTCTATTGTACCCTCAGAACATTTTTAGTGTATTGTTTAAAAAGAAAAAAACCATTCTATTTATGTACATCACTTTAACTAGATAGCCAAAGCTACAGCACAATCATGTGAAGCAGTGTTTCATTTTCCTCTTTGGAAGAAAATACATTTCTTTGCTTGTATTCCAGCTGCCCTTGTTACTTGGGCACTTCATTTCCTGCTTAACAATACAACATTTAGGACCTCTAAGTGCTTAAGAACACTGCTTTGAACCTCTCGGCATCTTTTTGCGTTGTAACCTTCTCTTGCTGATGTGTAAATTCAGATAGGATGGATAAACCAGTTGTCTGGTTGACTTGTTGAAAGTCATCCTCCCACTACAAGCCCTCCTCTACAATAAAGAGAAATTGCCACCACAAGGATACTCTGCTCCAGATCTTTTCAACACATCACAGAGCAGGGACAGTCAGAGAGCAGTAAGAAATAGATTCTGGATTTTCTTCCATCCTTTTTCTTTGTCTCCATTTATGAAGATTTTTAAGATACCCACTTACAAAACAAGATACAGCAACTTACAAAACAAGAGATGCTTTTGCTTCTATTTATATCTGAGCAAATGATGACAAGTGAGGGGTACCCTGCATCTCCACACCACAGAGCACCAGAGCCTGCCCTGCCACTTGCTTCCCCTTCCCTGCTGCTCTCAGCTGGTTTCACTCTTAGTCTCCAGGGTTTGGTGTTAGCTTCCATGGCATACTTTATTTTTTAACAGAGTAGTAATTGTACATGTTAAGCATTAGAAACAGCAGCCCATTAAAAACATAAAACAAATCTGAGGACCAAAACAGCTACAAGAAGACAAAACCAAACACAGCAGTGTTGCTAGGCCATCCCAGGTTTAAGTGTTCCAGAAAGAGGTAATGGAGGAGTTCCCAGTGATACATGGTTTTTCTATCAGAAACTTCCAATGTTTTTTGGAAACAACACACATTTCAACAAAGTACTTTAATCAGAATCTCTAAAAGAGATACCCACCAAATAGTTACTTCTCC
>NW_010165548.1:31096-79427 GCF_000695765.1 Mesitornis unicolor | reverse complement strand
CAGGAAAGAGAGGCAATTTAGGAAACACTCAGCACCGCTGCTGAGATGGTGAAGATAGCATGTCATCTCCATATCCTCTATTAGGAAAGGAATCACTTTGAAGCCAGATTCTCCTTCAGTATGGTGCCCTAACCAGATAACTGACCACTAACTACGCTGGAAAGTCTTGTTCTTTCTTCAGTGCAAACAAAAAAGTGCTTTTTAAATAAATCTTGGTTTCACCCTGATGTGGATATCTTAATAACAAAAAAAATAAAATCCATAAGGGTAGCTTACTGCTTCTGTGACTTCCATCTTTTACTGAAAGCTGAAGGTTTCACTGAATCACAGTAATGCAAAGGCTTCAGGCCCTTTTTGACTTTTCAAGAAGTGTGAATGGCGAGATGACATCAGCATGTAAGTGACACTTATCTCATCACAGTTTCCTTTATCCTTTCCTCCCCTAAGAGGTAGCAGTGATCTATACAATTCTCATGGGGCAGGGAGTCTGTCAGTTGTGTAGACAGTGAGGAATTCCAGCTGGTATATCCTGTGGCTGGCTGTCTTCTCCATCATCTGTTTTAAAACCTTCCACTGAACACCAGTTCTGGGTCAGTTTAATGCATCGATCTTCTCAAAAAAACCAAAAAGTTAATAAAGCTGCAAATCCCTGAAAGACTAAAAAATATGAAAAGAGTCTTCTGGACTTCAGAGAACCTAAAGCCCAAGGACTTGGAGAGCTGAAAACTCACCCTGTGTTAAAACTCACAACACATCTATCTAGCCTTAGAAAAACTGTCAAGAAAAATTATTAAGATTAAGCCAGTCCATCTTCCAAAATAATCTAAAATTCATTCAGGATCACTAAACATAAAAGTATGAAATCTATCCCAGGATGCATTGCTAGATCTTTGTCCTGGTCATAGTCTTTCCTAGACGTCACTAACAGCAACTGCTGGACACAGCGTACTGGGCTACAAAGACCTGAGGTGCAAACTGCTCTGGCAATTGCTCTGTTAAACCTTTTTGAAACAGCAATATCCTCAATAGACAGATGCTCACATGATTCTATTAAATAAATTCCAAGCAAATGAACAATAATAGCCATAGCTAAAATAAAAATCTTTGGAAATGGTAGCCTTGAAGGTACAGACACGTTACAGATTGCATTCATTCAGTAAGGTCTTTGTCACTGTTACTGAATTTACATGAGATTCTAATTCATCACAGGGATGTTTTCCAACATAAAATAAACGGAATACATAATAAAACATGTTATAGAATAAAATAGTGTCAAGTTAAAATCTTTCATCTCAATAAATGCCTTCCACAATTTTTCCTCTTTTAAGTCTTCCCTAAGATTTCCTATCCTATCATCTCCAAATTCCTATTCCTATATCTTTCTGCTTTCTGTTTGACACTAGTTCCTCTTTATAGAAAACATTAAGCAAATGAACTTTAGCCATCTCAGCCACTGGGCAGATCCTTAAATCAATGCTGCATTCACAATAAGTAAATAAATAAATAAATGTCACCACAAAAAACCCCAACAAGGAAAAAAAAATGCAGATTCTTTACTCAATAACTCTTTTGTAAAATTTAATGAAAGCTAATGGAATGATGACAGTACAACACTAGTATGAAATCAAATGCAAAATAAAAAAAAATTCATTAACTTGAAGCAGGATTATAACCTACACAATCAGAGAGTTGGGAAGGGTCATTTTGAACACATATGCATGAGCTAAATACATGCTTTGTTTGCTAGCATACATTGAATATATGTAATAAAGACTTTACTATCATAGAATGTCTCATGTTATTAGCACACATTACTATATCACAAGAACAGAAATGTTTTTATATATGTACTGTACTTATACTGTATATAAGTATATACATATATATATATCTCCTTATTCTTTTTATTTCAGGAAGAATTGCAGAACAAAACCAATTACCTCAGATCTACAAACCTATTTTTAAAATTATTCTTTTAATGAACCAATGAAAAGATTAATGTTTCAACTTGAGACAAAAAAATAAGTTCTCTGCTTTTTTTTTCCCTAGAAACCTGCCTGGAGTAAGGAGTGTTATCTCAAATAAGTGTAATTCAAGGAAGAAGAAGAAAAAATTCGTATTCTTCAAAGATAACTGATTGATGGATTGATTACTGACTAGTCAATATGCAGCATGCTCTGTGTGACATTTGAAAAAGTATTTCAAATTTTCATTTTAACACATACTCCACTAGTAATGAAAAATGTGCTGTCACTGATAAGTGGCCTTACCAGAAGAGTCTGTGGTGAAAGGGCTTTGAAAGAAGGAAATGGAAAGGGTATGGCCTTTCATTACATTAGGTAAATCTATTTGACCACAGAGAGGTTGAGACTCTGCCGCTGAGGTTACAAGCTAAACAGGCCATCAACTTAATTAATGTATGACTTTTCAACCGAGGGCACATTTTAGCTACACCCTACGATCAATGTAATTCCTTTACAAGGTTAACCCTCTGCCACCAGAGCTGAATTTGGCAGACAGCCTGTGAGCAGCACGGCACCACTCGCCAGCATCATCTAAACCACCTTGGGGGAGCAGCCAGTTCTCAGGCTCCTGCGAGACAGCTGCAGCCAGCTGCACGCCAGAGAAACCCAGCCCTGAGCCTGGCTGCTAGCTGCATGCCAGATAACTGCCTTCCCTCAAAAAACTGATGGAAACAACTGCCACTCCACTGCCTCCAAAGCCTTCCTCCCCTCCCCTCCCACGAAAGAAAAAGGTGGCCAAATCTGGGTGATTAACGAAAAGATATTTCCCACAGACTTCCAGTAAGCACATCTTGTACAATGACAAATACATTATCCCATTCTTCTGTCTGACAGCTCCTGTCTTGCATACAAATCCAGTATTTTGGATTCCTGGTTGTGTGTTGTCACAGGGCTCTCCAAGCTGGAAGCTGTTACATGCACAGAAGATTTGTCCTGAAACTTGAAACCAGGTGAAACTTCCCATTGCCTCCTTCTCTCCCTCGCTTCCTCCAGCCCAGGAGCCAGCTTTGCAGAAGCTTTTGCCAAGTTTCAGGAGTATTTGATCACACCTGGGTTGAGCCTCAGAGGCCGAGGAAGGATGTGTAGATGGTTGTGGAAATTACGCAAAGTAAAACCAAACCCCTCAAGAGGTTTCATATCACCTCTGCTGTACTCCTGATCTGCTACAGCTAATATAGCTTCCCAGATTGTATGAACACTGAAAAAGCTGCATTTTGGGCCACTTTTGCTGTTCCTAGAAGCACATCCAAAACTTGCCTTCTTTTCTTTACTTGAAGATTAAACTGAAGTCTCGTGATGCTAAGTAGAAGAGCACCACTGAAACAGAATCACCTCTATACTGTAAGGCAGTTGCATTTTCTGGCACACACCAAGGACCTCATCCAAACAAGGGGCTTGCTTGAAACAGCTTGTGGTTACTTTGTGCCTCACTGCTCTCTCTGTAAATCCCTGGACTGAAGGCCCATGGCAGAGCCGATGTGTCCTGGGTCTAACAGTTTAATTTCCTGTCTAACTCCACTCTAAAATACTGCATCCTCTAACTCTTGCATGAAACCTATAGATCATGCTTAGCCTATTTAGTTTTTTTGAGCAAGATATTCATGTTATCTTTCATAAACACTGAGTGACAGAGGCACAAACCCAGATTAAAAAGGAAATTATCTAAATAGAAATTACACATTAGATTATAACCATACCTAAGGTGTGGGTGCTCAGCTCCCTTCTCAGACAAATCACAAAGGTCAATGGAGCTACACAAGCCTCAGAGTGGAAACACAGTGCTGTGAACAGAAATTGCTCATGTTATTAGTAATTTATGAAATAATTAGTGTTATATATATGTTATAACCACATTGAACACAAACATTGGGATTATTTCCTCCATTATGCTCATTTTATAAGGTATTTAAAAACAAAAGAAAAAAGTTTTGGCAATTTGAATATTCTGCCAGCACAGCAGAATGCCACCTGCCTACTCCATTGCCAGCTGAGCTTCAGCAACCAGCATTAAGCGGTTTTCTTCTCTAAGAGTAAAGTTGGGGTTTTTCACAGTCCACATCTTGGGTTTTTTGTTTGTCTTTTTTTGGGGGGGATGATGTTGTTAGGATTTTGGTTTGGTTTGGTTTTGGTTTTTTACCCCAGCAATTGATTCCACAAAGTAAACAACTGACCATCAATCACCACTTGACACTTTGGGCAGGGGGAGCAGTTCAGGTCCATCACTTCCTTCACCTCTGGCTGTTCACCACTCTTCCTTCTACATGACATGTCTTCACTTACCCTCCTGACAGCATAAGCATTCACCCTTCTCTCTCTTTCTCTACTCTCTGCACTGCTACCTGTGTTTTCTATGGCACCACGGAGGGACACAGTTTCACTAAGGAGTCCAATGCTGCCAGAGCACAAAGACTCAGCCTGCCAGTCAGCAAGCCAGTGTGGGGCATGTCATCAGCAAAAGCCCCATTGACAAAATACAGAATTTTAACACATCTCTGACTCATATCCACACTGTAACTTCAAGTACCTTGAAGTCTCCTTGTGCAGCCAGGTCTGCTTTAGCTTGCTGTCTTTAAAAAAAGTTGATGAGACCTTTGTGCCTGAGCCACCCAGACTACCAGTGCAACAGCACCACAACTGATAACAATAGACCCAGAGCTGCGGATAGATGTGCTGCAAATGACAGTTTTTTATGAATTCCTGGCATAATCATGTCTCATTTACAAGCATGTTTACATGTATCTCTTTCTCTCTGCATTGCCAAGGCTGGCTTGGTCTAGGAAAGACAGGTAGTAAATGTAATCCCAGTTGAAGGCAGAGCTTGCTTGCTTGCTTTTCAACATAATAAGAATAGGTCAGACAAAGCATCCTGATTTACTCAGGTGGAGGGATTTTTCAGCAGGGAATGGAAAAGGAGTGGGTGCGGTGGCTTATGCTAATTATCACCTATTTATTCTGGGAGATAAGCTACTTATACTTGGTATGTTTGGTTTGGATTAACTTGGGTAGACATAGAATGACTGTCCACAGTTTGACCTTGACATGAGTAACTGGCCTTTGGCAGGGAGGGGGAACATTGACAGACATTGCCTGAAGAAAGGGATCAGTCACAAACCCAACTGCTGCAGATGTTGCTCTGGGCAACAGATCAGGGCTGGGAAACACTGTCTGGAAATGGCGAAGAGGGTAGGGGAAAAAATACGAATGGTGGTCAGAAAAAAATGAAAAGCAAGGAAGTGAGGTTGATCAGGGGTACAGACACCTCCTGTTAATATAATTTGGTTTGGAATGACAATGTTTGTACCGAGCTGAACTCGAGGACAGGAAAAGACAGACAATAGCACAAGGCTGCCGCATTGTTCGCCCAGTATGCTCTTTTCTTTCCCCTTGGCTTACCCAGCTGATCATTATGTAACCGATCAACTGGGCTAATTTTCAACCTGTCCAGGATATTCGCAATTATGTATTCTTCACAGAATGTCATGGCTTATTTTTAAAAGGTCCAGAATATTTCCTGTGATTAATGTCTGGATTAGTCGTTGTTTTACATGGTATATAGACTTGGGTAACAAATCTTAATCCCGACTGAAAGGGCAGTTCAACACGAGCAAGCTTTTAGTTTAAGTATCTTAACAAAAGGATTATATATATTCTTTCCCTTCCTTACAAATCTTTGGAGGAAAAATACAGCAATGGCAGATGAAGTGGGGCATGAAACACATTGTTTTCTGTTCTGGGAAGGTCTGCTTAAAAACTGAGCAGATTTCAAAATGACAAAACAATTTTTCCTGGCAAGTTTGGTATCAGGCTTTGTTTTGCTAAACCTGATTATGTACTTTGGCTGCTCAATGCAAGCACACGTTCCAAACCAATTTAGTTGCTGCTCAGAATGAGTCTCCTTATTTGTCCAACAGCTTCAGAAATCATTTTTTCATGCTGACTTTGAGTGACCATTTAGCACACACTGCAAAGGTATTCCAGGGACAACAGACCTCTGTAGCAAATGAACATCCAATTCATTACTTTTTTTTCCTTTTTTTTACTCTTCTTGTCAAGCTGCTTTATTAAAGCTCTTGTGTTTGTTTTTAAACCTGCTAGCCACATTGCACATGTTTCAAGGGAAGAAATGTTTGCTACCACAACTGCACTGACTATATGGCAAAATATCACAAACATGGACAAAAGGGTAAAAAATAAGAAAAAAAAATCAGGATTTCAAATATAGACCTCATTTCCATGCATTATTACAAGATGAAAGTCCAGCAAAACTCAGAAGTAAAGATTAAAAAGGTGCCCAAATCTGTGTAACCTCTCCTGTACTCTCTTGTAATATCTTGGCTGTTCTGCTTAAGACACTTTTAGTGCTCTGTCCTGTTTTGTTTCTAAATCCTGAATGAGATTTCTGGTGATGTCTTCAGATAGGCTGGACCAGAGGGGATGATACGCTGAATAGCCAGAAGCTCCACATACATTTAGCAGAAAACTTTTTCAGATTCAGGATATTCTCATGCTGGCAAAACTACTAAAATATTGTCAAATAGTGCTGTACCTTTTGCAAACACCCCTACACCCACACTAAATATTCTCCCTCACTGACATTCATATGTTTCCCATGTGGTAAATATTTATGGGGCATCCTCTTCCATTCCTCCTGAGAGAAATCTGCAAGAACGCAAAGCAGTTGTGTTTGATATGAGAGTAATACATCTAAATATGGGGATGTGAGAAAAAAACCCAAAACTAACAGCCACCAAAATTGTCACCAGGTTTGAGCTAGAGGCAAGAGAAACCAGTTTTTCTAGGACCAATGAAATGGTGCTACATGAACTGGGTCTCCCCATGTCTGGAAAAGTATGTGTCACCAAACTGCTCAGTTAGCCACCTCTGCTGTGCTCCCTGGCCATGGTGAACATCTTCATTAGCTTAGGAAAACCTGGGCTGAGCACGCTAGCTTAAGATTTACAGCTCAGCTAGAGATCCCCACAACTCATCTGGAGAACCCTTCCCTGGCAATTTCATTGTCACAGCAGCGACACCACTGAATCTTATCAATGGGTTGGACAGGCCACCCAAGATAACCCATAATAGGCAGGCAGAAGCTATGCATACTAATGCTTTCAGCTATGCATAGTGACAGTGAGCAAACAAGCTCTATTGAACATTTTGGCTAGTGCTAATAAAACTTGGCTAATATGAGAGATTAACCTCACTCTGCTTCAAATCACCCCTCCTGCTAATGAAAATAAGTGTACCAACTTGCATACTTTTAAGCAATAATGACTGTTGACAGATTTGCACTATAAAGTATCACACTCTGCTTTTCCTCACTCAGTGAGAATGATAGATATTTCAGAGTTTCTGATTGTCTTTCACCTTCATGAAGGAGGGAGAACAGACAGCCTCAGCACAAGTAAATTTGCTCCCTTTGCTTTTGAACTCCTTAGATCTGCTTCTGGAAGGAAAGATTCAAGTTTCCAGCTCCATTGATTCCTATGACAGGTGGACTGAGTGTTGTCATAAATAAAATTACTAAAAATCGTTCCAAGGACACCGAGAAATCTCCCTACAATGGAAGGGAAGGGAGGCAGAGATTTGCCATGCAGAACAAGGAGAAAACCTCACTCCTCAACTTGTACCAAATTATCTGTGGGTACAGGATGAAGAAAATGCAAACCAGGCCCTACCACCCTCAGACCCATAAATCTTGGCCCCATCAAGCTCTTGCAGGGCAGTGTCCAGAGATTTAGGGAAAAATCCATGGAGTTTTCATGGTTTGTCTACAAGAGGAAAATAACTTTTAGCCTATTTTCATGAAAACCACTCACTGAGCTTGGTCACATTTATATCCCTCCCTTCCTTCCAGAGCCACATAGAACAGAGTCAAGAGATCAGAACAGGCACCTAGAATAACATTCTTCAGCAGTAGTGCCTTTGCAGGAAATTACAGATTTGATTAACATTTGCAGGCCTCCCCCCATTACCGGCAGTGCCTTCCACCTCCAGGTACTGAGCTGAAGGGAGCAAGCCACTCATACTGACGGTTTCTCAAACGTGACAGGTTTCTGCTGCTTGTGCATGAACTCATTCCAGGATCTTCTTGTAAAGTAATCAGGCTGAAATAAACTCTTTCAGTCTGAAGTAATGGATTGTGTTTCTGCAGGCTCAGGAAGGAGAGGCCTGGAACAGATAATCTTTTGTTGTTATCATGGCAATCCCACCCAGGGCACCCTCTGGGGACATGTCAGGGCTTTGCACTCAATCAGCTTCTGGTTTACAAACTCTGGGTGGTCAGCCACACAGCACCTGCTGCAAAATTCTCAGCCTTTCCTCTCATCCAGGAGAGTCCACCCCTGGGCTGTGTCGTTTCTCAGAGGACAGCATTTGGCCAGGCCAAATGACTGATCTTGTCTAAAGGGAGAGTATCAAAGGAAAGATGACCAACATCTCTTAACTGTCCATTATGTTCTGCAAGGTTGCACTCATGGCCCAAAATAATGGAGTCTCCCAATAATGGAGTCTCCCCCTGTCTCAGCAAACTGCAAGTAACCATGGCCCACAGCTCCCCTTTAGTTTTCTCAAATCCACTGACAGGACTGCACAAGCCAACTTGATGACTTTTCTCTCTTAAGACATTAACAAAGAGGAGATATCTGTTCTCCCAACAGAGAAGCTGTGCAGTATCTTACAAAAAGTCTGTGCTGACATAATTGACATACACCCTTCCCCACTCTGCTGATAAAGTCAGAGATCTGTAACTCCCTCAGCCTGAGGGCACCAATAGGCCTGAACAGCCTCACCTGGGACTCTGTCAGGACTAACTGCCCAGGATCCTGCTCCTTCCCCCTACTAACTAGCAGAAGCCAGGCTAGACAAGCCAAGAGCCAAGCGGGGCTAGGGTGGTGACAGTGAAGGAACCACCAAGTGACCATGCAGAAAGGTGAGGTTACAGATCAAGTCTGGGGTGAGGCTGGGAAGTCTGGAGAGGATCAGCAGGGGACACAGTTGGGCACAGGTACATCTGTGACATAGCTCAGGTTAACCTAATTGCTAGGTGTTGACTGCGATATTTTGGACATCAAGAGTTCCTTGACATCTTCCAGAATGAGTTTGAATCTACAAAATCACTTCCAGTTCCAACCCAAAACAAACCTCTCAAACCAGACAACAAAAGTGAACCACAGACTGACACCATTCTCAGTACTTGCGTCTTAACACCTTATGTTACATTCAAGCGTTCCTGAACAACTGCTGTCACCAAGTATATTTGCTATAGTATTATGTGCTTACTACATGGCTACTCTGACCAGGAGGAGACTAACACAACAGCCCATTGCTAAGTCAGTAAGTTTCACCACTTTCCTTCTTTCATCGATTCCATCTGTATTTTGAGAAAACGCTCTCGGTCACCGTCCTGGTCCATTTTCACACTTGACACTCCAAACCAACATCACTGAAGCATGAACTCTGAAAGTAGCCTGTACTTGTTGCAGCTGTTTTATTTTGGTACTCCTTAATCCTGCTTCTCATCCCCAGTCCTCAGTTTCCTTGCTATAGTTGGGCTGCCATATACTCAGCTTCCATTTCTTCACCAGACATTCTGTAGGCATTTCAGACTCATACCATCCTGTCATCAAACACTTGGGTTTTTCACTTCTTGAAGACATCAATAACTCAAACTCCCACATGCATAAGAGTGTAGAAGATATTGCCCACAAACTCCAAGAAATTTTCCATCAGGAGGTTTACCACCTAGCCTTAGCTAGGCTGGAGTCCCCAGACAGTTAACTGCATGAGGAAGTCCTCAGGAAGCTACCCCCAGTCACCAGAGTTACAGAAATCCATCAGACTGACCAGGAGTACCTAGTGCCGGAAGCTAGTGTTTACTAGCTCTAAGGAATCTATACTGTTCAAATAATTCAGAGTTGTCATATTGCATCACTCATTATCCTACACAGGGTCTCAGCTATTCTTGTAAGATTCATCTCCATCCATGGCAGATGGTAAGCTTTTAGATCAGAGACAATACTTTCCCATGGCCATCTCCAGTTCTGATGGGGCACCTGGATGGTTTTGCAACACAGATAAGCAGACTCTGAAGGCTGAGATTTTCTAACAATAGTTTTCTCTCAGCTAGGGTGGAGGAAGAAGAAAAAGGGAAGGTTATTTCAACAGCATGATTGTGATTATTCAGAGATATCACGTAGTACTTGTTCCCTGGCTACCGGAGTCCATCCTATGGGGTAGAAGGGTTGACAGGAGCATTTTAATTAGATTTCTTATCTAGAGTAACTACACTTGAGCATTAAAGAGCCTGCCCAGAGGGTTTAACACCTTGAGATGCAAAGCCTGCAGGATGCTCAAATGAGACAGTGACATAGAAGTGAAATTTGAGGACAAAGGCAAAAGATTGGTCTTAAAAAGGTTTACACCTGCTTCCACCATATCTTTTAATTTACCTCGAATGCAAGGTAATGGAGAGACTTTTCACCAGAAGGTGAAAGATATTGTCAAGACTGTGTATATAAGCATGAAACCATTCAACCACACACCTTACAAACTTAAGCGTGGGTATTTACATTCTGCTTGCTTTAATGCTTTTGCTCTGTTGCTAACAGCATCAGTCTTTCTTCTTATTCTGATAAACCCATTTCTTCTGGAGCACTGCTACCAACTGAAGTTGTTATTGCATACTTTATCGGCAGCTGCATTACAGTTATGAGTTGATTGCTTCTTCAAAAACAACCAGGTTTAGCCAGTATGAATTGAAAAGTGCTGCTGTAAGCTATAGGACACTGCTCATCTGAATACATGCAGTCAAACTGTGAGAAGACATTCACAGGTCTCTTAGACCAGGACTAACAATTTTTGCTCGTGCAAGTACATACACAAAAAACTCACCAAACTCTGTAAGGGCTGCTTGTGTAGATTAACAAGATGGGTTTGTGCAATTTAGTAACAATTTTCCATTTTCTACCGTTGCAGCACATAGGCACAATGCTCCCTTGTTAATTAAATGCAATTCCACTCTCTACCAAACACATATTTGTTTCTAAGTATTTGTTTTTAAGCAATTCCAGGAAACAAGCCCTCTTGCCTGTTCCTCCCCCCTCCATCAAGATGCTTTTTAATTCTGACCCTCAACGTACTTCCAAGCTAATCCAGGAACAACTGCGCTGAGGGGAAAAAGCATGACAGCTCCGCTTGGGGCCCAGGGAGGCAAATCTTGCAGAGGCCCTTTTGTTGTTCCCCAGGTAGGATGTTTAGCTCTCCATCCATGCAGTCCAAATTCCTTTCTCACCACACCCAAGGTCATTTTAATGAAAATTCCTAAACCCATGCCAGGGGGATAGAATTGCTCCTAATCCTTCAGCAACACGTCATTTGATCCCCAGGCCCACTGGGGTTATTATTGTGTGTCTGCAGAGCACAGCAAAGCAGACAGGAGTAGAAAAATGGCAACCACGGCAGGAGATCCGCTTCTCTTTCCCAACCTTTCTTTCAGAACGGCCTTTTTTTCTTTTCCCCCTCCAGAGCACATTCACTGCCTGCCAGTTTTCAAGGGATAATGCCCTGTTTTAAGTCACCCTTTGCCATTCCCTAGAAGCTGCACACGTTTTTAATGAAATTAATGAGGAAGATTAATTTTAAAGGTAGATTGTTTCCTCTGGTTTGCATTCTGAAAGGAACTTCATGTCTGTGTGGTCCACGCCCTACAGTACTGTACTGATGTTTTACATCTGTGTTCAAGCAATACTTGAGCATCATGAAAACAACAACAACAAAAACCCCAACATTAAAGCAAAATAGCATTTTTGGCAGGATACAGAGGAGAGGAAAAAGAGCTAGTGAATCCAGTACAGCTAATTTTTTTTCTGGAATTCATCCCATACTGTCACAGGGGCCTGTATTTTACATGGAAAGCTTTTGGTGGATATGGTAAGGTTTAATTCTTCTTCTTCAGTTTAGTTGCCTCCCCATGGCCTGTCTAAGCCGTGATTTCCTTTCCCTGTCACGCTGAGATTTGGAAATCCACTGCATCCTTCCTTTCAGATGCCCCAGGCCTCACACAAATCTGCCTGCCTTTTCTCATTAGCACTACTTGCTTTCACTGGCACAGAAATTTCAGAGCTTTCCACCCCTGCCAAGTAAGATGCAAGCAGGCATATAAATTAGCAAATTTCCTCACCAGTACTTAAGTTTTGTAGGGCTGGGCTCACAAGCTATTTCCTGCTCTCTCATCTTTTCCCAAAAGGTGAAAATTTTCAGTGTATTTCCTACAGGGAAATAGGGCAGTGAATTTCCTCCTATAGAAAAAATGAAGCAACAGTAGTCTTGCACGATGGCTGCAACTGCTGTGAAACTTACTACAAAAAACATGTCATATCTGCAATGAAGTCCACCCATTTTTTGTCTACCACCTTTCACTAGCAGATCTCAGAGCTGGGCATAGCAGAGAGGAGTATCACTGCCTCCAAGGAGAAACGGTAGTAGAGGAAAGGGAGTTGTTGGGCCAAGGTCACCAGGCGTACAATGACTGAGACAGCAACAAAAACGAAAACTTTCAATCCAGGCCAAGAATGTGTCCCCGCTTGCTCTAGACCTGATCTGGACAATAAGGGACCAGTGCTTCAAAGCATCTCCTTTTCCAAATAGCTGCCTAACTCACATTACTATGAGATGAGGGGTAAGCAGCAAAGTTTGGTCTTTCTGAGTCCCTTTAAGTGTTTCACCAGTCCTGTAGGTACTTAGATTATCCTAGCTACAGTCAGCTAACAGTGTATTGGCTCCACTGCATTCTGCTAAAGCAGCATTGCTCCTAAAAGTTATAAAAACACAACTACCAATGGTACTTTGGACCATGCCCTAGAAATCTGTGCATTTGAACCAAGAAGCTATGTTACTCCAACTGCTCCCCTCAGTGCAAACTCCATAACTTGAACGTTCCCATTGCACAATTGAGCCCGTCATTCATGCCACCGTCCATTCCTAACACCGTTTGAACTGCCAAGGAACAGGTTCAATTACACTGAATTTTATTTTATCAATTTTTCTAAAGCTAATTCAAAATGTATACCTGCCCAGAACACTGGCAAACTAGTGACCCCATCAATAGAAAAGCAAAGTTATAACTACATATACTATCATACTACTGCATTGTTACCAAGGCCTGGGGAAACCAGGAGACTTTTTTTCCCTAGGATTTTACAGTTGTTGAAAATGGAGATTGCTCCACAATATAATCACAATATTATCCCAGATACAAAAGTGTTGCCAAAAAAACTCTCTGAAAGTCATTGATACAAATGGCAGAGAACACCCTACAGTAAAATATATATTCATATATATACACACATATTTTTAATATATATCTAAAAATAAAATCTACTCAATATCTACCAAAACTGACAGATGGGGGTGTGCAGAAATTAGTAGATATATGAATGCCCAAGTACTACCACATCCTTTGCCTACACATCGGGCCCACTATGCATATTATTTAGTCTGTCTTTAATTTAGTTTCATTCACTACTAGCTTTTCCTAACAATTATTATCCTGTAAATCATTCTTGTTTTATACGATCTACTTCACCATTGGCCATAAAGAAATAGAAAATAGGGCCAAATCTAATGATAAACCAAGCTAGAGCCAGGGATGATGTAAACACACTTGCTCTGCCAATTCACCTCCTTCCATCCTGACCTGCTATACTGCTGTTATTCTAGGCCTGGTCCTGATCAGAGACAGTTCTTCATGCCAAATGATTAGGTAATAACACTCACATACACAAAAAAGTTAATAATAACAAAAAAATAAAAAAACCATAATTAAAAACATTCATCAGAATTTAGTTTGAAGGACAAAAAAGAAGAACAAAATAATTGACAGAAAAGTGGGGGAGTATGTCATTGGGGTGATATGTAAAAAGGTGGATTAATTTTTTAAAGGTTATTTTACTTTTTTATTATTATTTTTATTTTTTTCTTGGTGGAGCTGTCTGGCTTTCGTTATCCTACAGCCGTTGTGCAGCACGATTGGAGACTGATTGATTGATCACAACTCAGCTTGTCAGTGATCAGCATTATAAAGGTTGATGTATCCCCTGTGGAGGAACTGTGCAGACAGACTTGACTGATGGATTGAGTATAGCAGAGTCCCACACTAGTCTGAATTGTAAAGGTTAATGCCATACCGCACAGGGGTCCTCCTGATTGATAGCATGTTTGACTGGTTGGAGTCCAGTCCCACAAGGATCACAGTTCTGGGGGTTTATGGCACACTGAATTCCTCAACCTGACACAAAGCTGGGCTCCAGTTCACATGGCTTTCTTACATGCTAATCAAGAAGGTTAATTCATGACAGGTGAGGACTGCTGCAGCTTTCGATTTGTTAAGTAAAATGAAGAAAAGACTTTATGTGGCACCTATCTTGTGGATGGCTGCACAGTTTCAGGGACAATGTCCTGCTAATACGACATGTGCAATGTCACTGCTTTGTTCAAAATGGTCCATTATAAAATCACTGAAGACAACTTTGAGTAGGCAACCTTGTCCTCAAATCAAGCTGTCTTTAGGGACTGACTCTTTCTGTAGAAGAGCGAGTCCTTGAGTCTTCAAACTGCATTGTCTCAGTATAAAGCCTTTTATTATCGTAGAATTAGGGTAGCTAACACTGTCAGCTTTGTGCTTCTCTGCCCTACTGCATTCATACCAAAACAAAATGTGAAACTGTAACAGTAGGAAATAACTGTGTGTACACACTGACCAGTTATTCTCCCAAGATCTGATAAGCTTTTAGTATAAGGAAATTCTATGTAATTTATAAAATAAAAATATGTGGAAGAAATTTCCAAATTATCTGAAGCACAGGTTCTGTAGCAAGAAAACATGCTTTGGAGCACAGGTGGCTTAGGGGATTTGTTTGGGATCCAAAGAATCTTAAGATGATTATTTCAATCTTATTGACACCTTTTCAATATCTTTCAATGTTAATATATAGTTTTCTAGCATGCAGTCAAGAAACAACTAGAACCTTTTTCCTTTTCAATAATGTCCCTATCAATTAGTGTGATTTTAATAAGAAATTATGCAAACTATGTATACACCCAGACTGGGGGTAGGCAAATCTACCTGCTAAGATAACAGTAGGTATGCCATCTTTAGTACTTAGTTTTCTTGGAGAAGGGAAAGAAAGAGTTTTGAGACATTATGAAGTGTGGGCCTTTAAATTTTGTGGAAGTACATGGCCGAGAAGACTTTCACTTTTTTCTCACTGTTGTCATTGACTGAACTCCCCTGGAAAAATCTCTGCACTACAGTTTCTGATGTGCATGATGTATTTTGTATTCATATCTTTGGAAATTCCAAAAAGCAGAAAAATTATACGTGGCAGTACTGCCCGGTATTGACAGAGAAATAGAGCAAATCAAGTACAGATATTGCATATGTATATTGCAAGTACAGCAATATATTGCCAGAATCCCTTCAAAATAATAAGAAAACAAACTGTCACCACAGGTCTTATACAAAACAGAAAATGCAGGCTGAAATAAGAGCTAAACCCTATGTGGCCTTGAGGTTACCTGAAGATCCAGTGATCTTACTGCTAGTGGGTTTTTGAAGAGGGAACAGGAGCAGATCCCCACTTGTATTTTTTTGGCCATTTCATTACGTCCTCTGAAAAGCTAGACAAAATCCAGAAGAATTGCTGGTTGGAAACCACAGCCATTCCTCAGTGGTGTAAAATGCTCTTTCTACTTATCAAAGAACCAACAGCTACACAATAGTAGCTGTTACAAAGCTGTTACAAAGGAGCAAAACATCTCATGCCATTTTGAAGACTAGACATGGGTGGGATCCTTGGACAATCAAAGAAGCAATGACAACACTAGTCTGTCATCAGTTGGACAGTTGACAAGCTGCAATTGGAAAGGTTATGGGAGTTAGCTGGAGACCCAAGAAAACAGTAGAAACACTAGCAGGTAGTGCCAGACCAACAGGAGGCCTCCCTTCCTCTGATACAGGAGAACATGTCTAGGATCATGGGGATGCAGAGGCTCGTGGGAGGAGGAGAGGTCCTCACGGGAGGCATCCAAAAGAAAGCTCACATCTACAGCAAGAACGCCAAGTGTGGTAGAAGCACCTATAACCAGGTCTGCCTCCAGTTCTGGTTTAGTGCTGTTACAGGAACAAAGTCCTATTATGCCTCTACCCAGCTCATGCTACACAAGACAACATCGTCTGCCATAACCACCCCTTGATTGTTTCCCATGCCAATGCTTTTTGCACAGATCTCTTAAATCTGGCAGAAACAGCCCTTTACCATGTGTAGAGCTTTTTCCATGCTGGGGGAATTCCTCCCTTGACAGAGGAGAGATTTCTGCCTGGCTGCTTGCTGCTACAGAGGACTTAACTAGCTTGCAGAGACACATTTTAATAATGAATCCACAAATCCTTGGGCCCAGTTCATTACAGATATTTTCAGTTTTACCTCTGTGATACCTAGTATTGTCACTTTTTAATATACAATACAAGGTGACATAGCTCTGACATCCACTAGGTGCCCAGTCATTCATAAGAAAAAATAGTTAGCACTCCTTCAGAAAGAAACAATAGCATAACCACTGCTCCTCCTGCACTATGTATAATAGTGAAGGGCTATACCTTGGGTGTGTTGCAGTGGCACACAAGCAGCCAGGCAGGCACAGCACATTGCTTACTCATCTGTTCCAAACATGGAATGATAAGACTTTTCATCAAAGGGATTAGGGTTTAAACATCTGGAAGTTAAACATTTTCTTACTCAGTTAAATCTAGCAGTTTTGTTTAGCTACATTCCCTCCTCAGCAGCTTCATCCAGTTGACCGCCACATCATATGTTCCAGCTGTTGCCTGAGCACACAGCTCCCATACTGCTTATCACCTGCATAAATAAAAAAAACACCTCCACCACCCTAAAGACACTATAACCTCCTGGTACTGCAACCCTGACACAAATAACTTAAAACCTGAAATGAGAGACTACACATTCAACTGCAGCCAGCAGGTCTCAGCTGGTAACTGGACCTACATGAAGGTAATGAGGAACCACACATTTACTGCAGGAGTAGCCAATGGTAACCTATTAGTAGTGTGTACGCATGCTATTATTGCTTCTGAGTTGCAAGGCATCTCTGAGTTCAAAATACAAAACTAGTAAACCCTAATAATATTATAGAAATCTGTGTATCTCATAATTTTAACCATTAGGGTGGAGGACATTCATTTTCTTTTGTCTGGAGCAGAAGTAGAAACTTACAGAAAGGGATGATCCAGCAGAGCTCCAATGGAAAGACTTGTACCTGGATTAAGACATGCAGCTAGAATCTGTTATTATATAGACACATATTTCTGCTCTACTATAAATTCATACACAAATTCTAATGACACATGGGGAGGGAAAATTGAATCTGACTTACCTATTTCCACATGCAAAACACAAAAAGGCAAAGACTGCATGGGGAAAAATGAATCAGGGTGCTAACATATTACTTGCTGTTGGCATGGAAAGATGTACATATTTTAAGTTCTGATGTTTGGAAAAGTAAGGGCTTATTCTGAATTCCTCATCCTAAGAAACTAATAATTACTGTCACTGACATAATATATGTAACCTCACTAAGGTGGCTTAGATGTGTGCATGTTTAGGAACTTGCATGGTTTAAAAGACAGAAAAACACATACTTAAGTATTAGAGCCTTTACAGCAATAGCAAAACCTTGAATTTCATTTTGAAAGACAACTATTCTGGAAATGGTTATACCTTTATGGCCAAAAGGTACCGTAACAGCCTTACTTTAATTTTAAAGTCCTTGTACTGTTCCAGTACGTGTCATGCAGGAGCATTTTTGGACATGGAAAAGATTGTGGGCAGATCATAGACATTATTTGTACTGAATAAAGAAACGTGACAATCTATCACACTGATGTATGACTTATTTGTCATGAGTCAGAAACTTTTTTACCTCCATGCTTGTATTCCATGCCTCCCACTGGGTAAGAAAAAATATCTTCTCCATTTGAGTATGGAAATAGGCATTAACTCCATGCTTGACTCATAACTTGCTTTCATGACTCTTTTCAGCTGAAGGTGCACACAAGTATAACCAATTACAAAGATTCACTTTGCCAGAGTAGCTCAGTCACTTACCCAACATACTCTGTATTATTCCCTTGCTATAGACACTGCTTTTCCCTCCTACACAGCAATGTTTTCCCATCAAGCTCTGGTTTTGTAGCTGTGTTATCTTCTTCACTGGAAGATCTGATATAACATGAAGAACTCTCTTGTTTCACATACTACTAGATGGTCTTGACACAACCAGAGGTTTTTTCTTTCACCGAGAAGCTTTCGAACCTCTTCTTTTTCCCAATCTGATCCTCAGACAAACTCTAGCAGTTATAGGTCTAAATGCATATGACTCCTCTCAGCTAACATGCCATATAGTCTAGAAGAATTGCATTACTCAAGTAGTGAGTTAATACAAGCAAGTGGTCTGGCTGCCCATGAGAGTAAGTAAAGATTGATTCTTCCGCCCACTTCTGAGCCAGGACTCGAACCTACAACTCTAGGAGGTGACCAGTTCTAAAATCCACTTCTTCTATTATCATTCTGCTTTGTACAAATATGCCAGTATTCAGTGGACATTTGTATACCACATGAATACATTTATGGTAATATTAGTCTCCCATACTCTCTCTCTTTGGCCCACATCTTTTTCCTGGGCATCTCTTACTACCTTTTTTGACAGCAAGTTATTTTACTTGCAAGCTGGTTCCACCTAAATTCCAGCCTTGGGTTAATAACAAGCCTGGATACCTCACTTAGAGCTGCAGATTCCACAGGGTAGCAGGACACCCAAAACCTGGACTGCTCAACTGCCTCTGTCTGCCTGTGCTGCAGCTTAATTTCCTTCCTGCCCAACCCCCCCTTCTCCTCCTGCTTCTAGCAGAGAAGAAATGACCTGTAATATACCTCCAGAAAGAAAATAGATTAAATTGATGGTTCCAACCGACATTTTTGTTAACTACAGACCCATAAAAAGGGCTATTTCAGCTACTGGTACATAGTTGGAACCCAAGACTTCCTTTCATAAATACCAAACAAAAAATAAAATAAGCTTTTATGCTTGCTGAAAAGAAAATCAAAACAATATTACAATTTTTTTTTAAAAGAATGCCTTACCAACAGCTTCTGACATTGTTTAATGAGGAGTTTTGTACTGACTGTGTTTACTGAAGGGGTCTTCTCTGAATGGCATTTGGAAAGAATGTAGTTAAGACCTGGGTGGGGTGTGTGTGGCCTCCCTGAAGATACTTTTCTTCTCTATTCACATAGCTACTCTGTGATCTTCTTTCCTGTAGCTTAATCACTAAACTAGCATCAAAAACTCCTACCACTCTACCTCAATGTATCACAGGGCTGACCCTTCCAGAAGATGTTACCACCCAAATTACATTTTTCCTCTTCATGTTCATTTCCAGTACAGTCAAGAGGGCGGGGAGATCTGCACTTAAAACGAACCAGTAAAGACTAGCTTTTGGCCAAGATGTGTTTGCAAATAGGTGCCATTGGGAACTTCCTTGCTGGGGCTTCTTTGTTTCATTTTTTCCAGAGGAAGTACTTCGGGGAAGGTAAGTAAGGAAGAGTTGTGTTCAGTTAGCCAAGTAAACACTGAAGGAAAATGAGAAGGCCTGAGGGATAAAAAAGGGAAGTGATTTGAGGATATGACATTTCTACTTTTTTTTATACCTTCTTCTTGCACATGACAAAAACTAACTTAATGAAGATCAAAAGTTATGACCATTTACTGGGTTTTTGATAACTGGTATGAAATTAAGCTAAGTGATTTCCTGTAGTCACCTTTGGACACTTAGCTACATAATTAAAAATCATCACTTTATTTAGCATGAATAGCAACATCATCCACAGTTTTACTAGAAAGTTTAAGGACCAGCCAGCATTCACCATTGGAGTCCTGTTAGCTGCATTTCCTCTCACAATGCTGATAGGGCAATATGAAGCTTCTGCTTCCCTGGTGCCCATGCTGTGTCTGTCCCATGGCTAAGTTTCAGACACCAGACAGAAGCATAGACTTCATGCCTCCAGCTACCTTCTGATACGATTTCTCTCTTGCTTTCCTGTACTCATCATTCCATGTCTTTTACATTCTTATTACTATCCATGTTTCCAGAGTGGCACTAGTGCCATAACTGCTACATGTTTTTCCCTTTGCAAGGAAGGAGTCCACAAGCTATTACTTTCCTGCTTATGCACTAGAAGGAGAAATTGACCATATTCATTTCTTTCCAGCTAAACCAAGAAAGAGAGTATTTTACAGTTTCAGGAGCAGGACAGGCTTTTGAGGTGAATCTCCATCTTCCATACTAACCTGCACTTAGGTTTATTATTATTGCAAGGCTGTCTTAGTGCATGCAAATTGGCTCCTTTTGGGGGAAAGTAAAGAAATAAACATGCTCCAAGTATACACCTAGTGTGCTTCAGTTGCTAATAAACATTCATTTCATAAAATCTTGCTAGAACTAGTCTACAGTGCATGAAATTTATTCAAAGAAGATGAAACCTAACTGTGACATCTACTCCAGGAATGCACCCAACACAATTGGCAGATAATGGACACTCACTCCAGACTAGAGCTAGTCCAAGATGAATTCCCCCTACAATGCATAGATTGTGTAAGATGCCTGCATCCCAAGCACCATTTCAGTTTACATGTGTTCCTACCAGGACATCTAACACAGTCAGGTTCCATGGCACTGGGCACTGCTTGGTATCTGGTCTCTCCAGCCCCTGCTTTGGAAGATGCATGAGGTGACTCCTCTCTGCTTCTGTCTCTGACCAACCAAGCACTCTGGCCCAATTCTACAGTTGTCATTTTACCACACTCAATTATGAGCCAAAGAAGTGAGCAGGGGTAAAGCTGAGAATGGACTTTGCTCCACTTCACAATAGTGAAGAGCCATATATCAGAAGTAAGAGCCAGAACATTACATCACCATCTCAAAATATGTTGATGCAGGCTCTGACAACCTCTTCAAGTTCCTGTTTCTCCCTGTGTAATTATGCTTGAGTCTACTTTCCCTTTAAGCTATGGGGAGTACTTGTTGGCTAGATTCACTTGGCACACACTTGGTAAGATGAGTGGCAAAGGAAAATACCTTCTCTGAGAATCATACTAGTTGAGAACTAATAACCCAGTTCTCTCAAGGTTTGGGTGGCTGTGCAAGTACTGACTGGCAAAAATGAACTTAGCAGAAGTTCTCAAACAGTTATGCTATCAGGTGGCTAATGAACAGTGATTTTGCAGACATAATGGTGACACCTTAGGTATGCAAATCTGGAACAAAGAGAATAAACGTTGAAGACTGCTATATAAGCTCTGACCAAAGGTTCATTGTGTAATGTCACATCTATGGCAGTAATCAGTAACACATATTAACAGCAAAATATGAGAACTGGAAAAGTAATGGTACTTTCCTGGTACACTCTGCCAGTCCCAAATGAGTTATTGGTTAGAGTCTTCAAGCCAGAAACAAATTCTTTTTTTTTTTTCTCCCATTAATTTGTTTAATTGGTGGGTTATAGATTTCCACTGGCAAAAATTAGAAAACATTCCATAAATCCTGACTTGCAGTCTCACTGTCTTTCCTTATCTTGGAATATTTTAGTATGTCCCCAAAGAGACATAATTAGACAGTCAAATTGGGTATTGTTAGTTCATTTGTGGTTAGTAACCCAGCAAAGGGAAGCACATAAGAAGGTGTTTTGTGTTGAAAGGGATGTATTTCTCCTTTATTCATCTAACCACCAAATAACATTTCCACACCTTAGGCCTCATATTATTAACATAAGATAGTTATTTGGCTTATAAATTGCCTGATTTTTTTTCTATTGATTGGCTAGATACATTGTGTTTCATTAGCTTAATGACATTGAGATTTTAACTTTGGCATCCATAAGCAGGTCATGGGTGCCCAGATCATATAAAACATCATTATCATTTGTTTATTTCAGCAAATAGATTTCCAACAAGGATTTTAAATCGCTCTGTGCTATCTGCCTGTCCAAGTAGATACTCCAGATCCTATTTTCTGCTTTCCTGCCACTGCAATGCCCAGAATACTATCAGGAATGTAGAGAACATTGCTCTTTGACCTTGTGTTAGATGTTTATTGATTTTCTTTAAGATCTTGAAGTTTAGTTCCATTCTGATAGAAATGAAAAATCCATGGAAAGAAATTCTAGGGACAAAAAAGTTTAACTCAAAACTCGTTATGTATTTTCCCCTACTGCCTAAGCACCACAAAGTACAGATTCCAAATTTCAAAAGTATTCTGAAATTACTATGTGAAAAGGCACTTCAGCCTTCATCTTTTGCTTTAGAACACTCCAATGGAAACAGTTTCACAACCTACTTCCATTTCACTGAAACTGAATTTTCTGCGAGAACCCAAATGATCCTAAAAGTGAAAAAAAGCATTTAAGTTGTATTTCTAAGTTGCAAAGCCACCCATCAGTAACAGTAGGGTCTACTGAGGAAAGTTGTTCACTGAATATTCTGGCAACCTTGCTACTGCACAGTTTGAGAATGTGCTCCATTATAGTTGCTGTGCATGCAATGAAACTATGTGGTTATTCCATAAACCTTAGCTAAACAGAAGTGCCAGTTGAGAAGGAAGACGACAGTGAATGCTTAGGGAAAAGACAAAATGATCTTTCCACAATCACTTTCCACAATTGTTTTCACAAATTCGTTTACTAAGAGGCATGGTGATAGGAAAGGAACCTTTTATAGAAATATTTTTATGTATTAGCCAAAGTTAAATTATAACATTGACCCCAAAATGCAGGACTTTGATCAATGAATTACACTCAGATAATCAAGACATGGTTATGATACCATGAGATGCAAAGCCATAAATTTCATAGCCTCAAAAGCTTGCAACTCACAGATATTTCAGTCTGAAAAGACACTGAAGATTTATTTAACAACATGCATCATAAAGATGATTCTCCTGGATCCCATGCTAAATAGTTTTTAAAAATTAATGAGTGAGAACTGTAACTCATACATAGCTCATACTCTGCACCACAGTCTTCCTTCCTTTCCTGAGCTGTGTGTTCACCAAACATTACTTTAACCCAAACCTAAGAGAACACAAATTATATTAAAAAAATAAATGTATCTTTGAATTTTGAAAATACAACCCTTTAACCTGAAAGATTAAAACCATAAAAAGCTAAAGATGCAGTAGTAATAGAAGCAAACTTCACCCTGATTCTTCTTGTAGCTTTCCGTGAGCTGCATGCTACCTCCTCACCTGGCTGTCCTTATTCAGGAATAACTCTTACATTTGTATCATGACTACAAAATTCTCTTTATACAAGTTACTTACAAAACGGTACCTTGTTTAATTTTAATTGCAGTTTGGTCACATCCTAAAACGACTGCAAACTCTGAAGTTGAGAACAGCAGATAGTAGCAAAGTCTGTGTAGTTACACTGACATATACCAATACTGCCACAATTATTTTTTTCCTGCATCATCATTTCTCCCACAGTTAATAATTGAATTCTCTGCATTCAAATAGTTTTTTCAGAAGTCCCTTCTGCTGCAAGCCCCTCTTCCTCAGAAAGTGTCCCAAACTTTCATAAGTCATTTGCCCATTAGGAAAACAAAATTGGGTTCAAAGCTGTAAAACAATCATGTCATGTCATGTCAAGAGCAAGAATTTGTAGCAGATACTGTGACCAGACTGGTTTATTTATCAGTATCAAGTGCGACTACTAGTCTTGGAGATAACGTTACTGAAATTCCAGCACTGCATGAACAACACGCTGCAGCTTGTTTCATAGCAGAGTTTATCACTAAGTAATTCTTACAAGAAATTCAACATACTTCTATCCAAAATTGGTGCATTTTTACTTCCTAAACTCAGAATTTAGGGTTCCAGCAGCAAACTGAAAGGGTTTGGGTATCTGCAAGGAAAATAGCCTTTCCCATTTTTGCAAGACAGAAAATTACCATGACTGGAATCTCTGTGTCTCCAGATTCACAAGTGTCTGGTGTAAAGAGAATTGGTAAAGATTTTCATTTAGTTTGATGGAAACATTTCTGATGCTAGTAATTCACTTTTACTCTTCACAAAATGAGTCACGATTTGCCTTTCATTTAGAACTGGAACTGAAAAATTTAACATCAAGAATTGAAACACCTTCATTTTGATTTCTCTGACAAGGGATGTTTCAGATCATTAGAGATGTGCCCAGGAAGGACCATTTCTGCAACAGCATTTCTCCCTTTCAATAACTGAAGCTCTTTAAGAAATTCAATGAAAGGCAAAAGAGAATGAAAATTAAAGTTGGGGAGAGAATATCCTGGGGGGGAAGTGAGAACAGGCTTATGCAGCCAGCCATCTGCAAAGCTGAAGGTTTCACAAAGAAAAAAAAGGCTCTACTGTTCCTGAATCAATGACTTCCCATTTACAAGTTAGCTGTATAGAAAGAGATTCAAAATGGCTCTCAAGGAATTCATGCCAACCATGAGATCTGTTTTCTCGGCTGTATTCCCCCCCCTTTTTCTTTCACAGTCACAGGGATGTAAGTATTTATCAGTCCTGTACCCTTGCTAGCATACACTGGAACGAGTCAAAGGAACTTGGCACTGAATCACAGAGATTTGTGTAGCTAATAAATGCAGCAGGCCCCATCCATTGTTGATTAATTTTGAGTGAAATCTAAACACCAAACAACAAACACTCTTCTTTGGTACCCATTAGTTTATTAGACAAGACTTTATTCTTTCAAGTTTATTAACAACAGATTAGAGTATCTGCAAACAAATATACTATTATTGTTTAAAGGTGTAGGCACCATACACTAACATTTTTAGGATTTGACAATAAATCAAAACAAAAATGCCATATTAAGTTGTACTTAGGGTGAAAAAAATTCTCATTGATGTTGAAGCAGCACAGTGCCAGCTCTTCACATTTTCAGAAGTTTTGGCTCAGCAGATGCAGAATGACACCTCTGGAGTAGCACAAGCGCTAAAAAGAAATAAACAAACAAACAAACACACACCTGGGGAGGAACCATAGAACTTGCATTAGTTCATACAGGTACATAGTAGATAGGAGGGATTTGGTACTTTTGTAGAATATTTTGTAGCTAAAAAAATTACTTTAAACCTTGCATTAAGTTGCAAGAGATTTTATTTGCCAAATCTATGTAAAAGCAAGTATTCCAGAGCTCAGCAAAACCATCAGATCTCACTATTAAACTTCGCCATTTTTTCCCCCAAAGATTTTATAGCTTGCAGACAGGTGTTTACTGTGCTGAAGTACCTGGTAACTACCAAACTGTTAGTAAAACATGTATTTGATAGTTAAACCTTATTAACTCTTTGGTATCACCCCACTCTCTGACAGTTTCCTTCAGTCTCCATGGTCTTTTCTTTCTCTGCAACTCTCTTCTCTACACTTCATTTGCAGAACCCAAATCACAGCAGAAGCCAAGAGAGATGCTATTTCATAACGAGACCGGCAGCTATTCTTGCACTAGGTGCGACTGGCCAACATTTTGTGAGCTCTTCAGGAGCTGGGCTTCAGTGGGGCCTGCTGGATAACTCAGAGCAGCAACTTTTTCAGGAAACAAGACAGCAGGGGTGCTGCCACAAATATCATCAAGTTGCCTTATTCCTAACTACATGCTCAACCTTATCCTGGCCTGAAATGGAGGTTAATGAGCCTAGCAAAACAGTGTCTTCCCCTGCCTATGTCATACTCCTGGCATTCTCTGGATACAATATAGAGGAAGTACAATCCTGGCATCCAGCTTGCAGACTTAGAAAGAAACCTTCCACTGCGCTGACAATATGATTGCTTTTCCAATCCTGGAGTTTCCTGCAGTTTTATGAACTCCTGAAATACCATTGCTTTGCTTCAAAGCTAAAAAGCCAAGAAAGGCAAGCTACCTGGCTAGGTTTGGTAAAATAGGGGCAGGTTGCACAGCCTGTAGTGGAGATACCACATTTCTAGGATTTCCTACATGCATTCTCAAAACAAAATATGACAAACTGAAGAACCTCTCTGCTGAAGTCAGAGACAATAGCTTTGACTATTGATGCAAGTGGTTGCTGCAGCAGAAAAGCAAGTAAATATTCAATTTTCTACTTACGCTATCTGTTCAAGACTCTAAACAATAATAAAGGATTATTTCCCTTCATCTCCTTCCAGAAGTAAAAAATAAGGGTTTGTCTAATCTTATTTCAACCCATAGACTGATAGGATATATCAATATGGGTTTTCTTCTGTCACAAGTTTTATTTTAGTTATTTATTTCTCTTCTGACATTCACAAGCCTTTGAGTTTAGATACCAATAAATTAAAGTGCATCATTATTACTCAGATGGATGACAACACTAAATTATCCTCCCTGTTTTCTCATATGGCATTTTAAACCAATCAAGGATCAAACCAAGGACAGTTCAAAAGGATTAAAACACAGCCTTCTTTGTTTGGTGCATTGAAGTCAAATAATGATTTCTGCCTCAAGGGAAGTATGATTCATAATAATTAGCTGCCAATATTTTAAAAACAAATACTGTTAGACTTTGGATCCTAAAGTTTTCAGAACCAGCAAAATTCCAGTCTACTAATATCTATGTACCGCTGACAGACTGAACTTCAAGGATACAATTGCAGCTGCTGGAGATATTTCCATGGCATCTCTATGTGAGGTGCTGGAGCAACTGCAGGAGCCAAAGGTTCATTCTCAGCCCTGAGTTAGACTCCAGAATTATAATTCTGCATCAACACTCTCAGTATTTGAGGAGAGATCAGTGTTTAAAGTAAGAATCTCACCATGTTTTCAATATCATAATAATATATCCTTTATCAGTTTCTTTTACCCATGTTTTTTCTTTTTTATTATGCTTGCCACTATACATCAAAATAGATGTTTGCACTGACTGGGCTCTAATACCTAAATCTTAGGTTAATTTAGTTAATTTAAAACACAGTAATAATTAATTAAAAAAAAATCTATGTTTTCCAATAACAGCAATCTTACGCTTTTAGCAGAAAATATAATATTTCATAGCATTGTTCTGTCACTAGTTTTCTCATAACTTTCTGAATAACCTAAGAAATAATCTTTAATAAACAGTGATGAAATGTTTGTTCCACAGATTAAACAGTCAACTACCCAAATAGCTTTTCATTTAATGGACTCTTTCAAGCGTTATTTTAACATGCTATGTCGTCATAACAATATTACAATGTCTGTTATTTGACCATAAACTCATACAAGAGGATAAGTCATGCTGATATTACCAAGGCTTTCACTGTAGATTCAAATCTTATAATTTACTAATCTAAAGATGAAGGCTACCTAATAGAACATTTATGGTGTTTGATGAGTTGTTTTATTTTACCATTTCCAAAAGGGCTGAACACAACAACTCGTCCAATTTTTCTGAAGTTTTCGTACTATGTTCCGCAACCAGAGTCTATAATTGCCATAAAGCAGGTTGAATTGCACTGAAAAAACAATCTTTTTGTGTTTTCATGGGCACACAAAAGATAACCTGTGAGGGACCTCAGCTGGACTGAGGCCCTTGGACAGGGTGACTTTGACCTTGAGAAGATTCCAGTCTACCCTTGAGAGAATAAACAGGAACAAGAAGAGCCGCAGGATAAACAAGTTTGAGGAAAGTGCTGACAGCAAACTAAAGTTTGAGGAAAGTGCTGATAGCAAACTGAGGCGTACATGTTCCTTTGGCGGAAGTGCTGCGTTGTGATGAACTGTGAAAATATTATCCAATAAAAAAGAAACGTAATAACTTTGAACCAATGAGAAGAAGACACATCTGGAGAAAGAGAATATAAATAGATGAGGAAGAAAAGCAATAAAGGCTTTTTGTACTACGCCAACACTTGTTGTGTTGTCGCTTTGTGTGTCCTGACCGCGACAATAACCTACCAAGTAAAATTCATTATACTTCAGCTAAATATATCCAAATAGTTGTAAATCTAGTTTTAAAGTCTGGTAACTCTCACTGATCTCAACTGAAATATTCTTCCTAGTTTTTCCTGTATAATTTCAACATATTTATGCCCTATAAGCCAAGCCACTCACAGAACCATTGGTCAACATCTTAATTTCTACATGAGTTGCTAGAATGTTTCAACTCAAACCCACAGCAAAGCTCTGGAGAAAGATTTCAGAAATCCTGCAGACCACATCAGGCAGTGTTATTACACCTTCTGTACAGACATGATTAATTTTTCACATTTACCTATGAGAAAAATCAAGGAAAATAATACCAAATCACCTCACTTTCCTGGAAACAAAAGAAGAGAAGTCATCTTGATGCTTTAAAACTTTGAAAAACTGTCACTATTTAACGTGACTACTACAAAGATTCTTGAAATACCTGCATCACTGGTTGCCCTCATCCTGCTTTGGGTTTATCAGTATGACTGTTCAAGTAGAACTATACATTTCCCCTGGCCTCAGACAGAATAGCCTATGTATTTAGGTCTCTTAAATGTCTCTTAAAGTGTCTCACCAAACACATCAAGCAGGTTGGCTAACTGCTGATCTCCAAAAGACCTTCTGAGCGATGCCAGTAAACAGGAAGCCTTTCCTAAACACAAGCATTCTTTAACACTAGATATTCGGTCCTGTTTACATTTAGTTGACCAAAAATTTTATCATCTCTAGATGTTAGGCAAAGCATACATGTTCTTCAGACAATGCACAACATGTTTCAACACACTAGCATCCCTTATAAAAAAAAAAAAACAGGCAAAAACCAGTCTCAATGTCTTGAAGGACAAATCTATAAAAATACATCTGCTAAAGTTCTTTGGTTCAGCTCTGTTTCAGGATCAAGAAGCAGCAATATATTAAAAGCCAAACATCTCGGCAGGTTTTTCAAGGAATTTCCAAACCAGGTATCTTGTCTTGAACTAGTCTTCCTTTCCCAGCTACCCCACGTAAACACACAGCCACTTCTTGACTAAAGCCAATACAGTCATAGAAGAAAGGAGGATCAATAACCATGTCAGTATTTGAATACTGTATTATTAATTATGACAAAATACTTATGAGAAGACAGCTCCAAATCTATTGCCTGATGGTGAGGAGCAGGGTCAGGTTACAAATGAAGGATTTTGATTGCTCAAGAAGCCAGACTAACTTGATTATAACAGCAGCTTTGCTTAATGTTATTATGAGTACTGTATTGGTTGTGCTAACCTAAAAAATTAACGCAAGGTGGAAATTAAATACTCCTAATCACTGGTATCATACTGCCACTAAGCCAACAAATGTAAATTTTTTTAATATGTTTCTGTTATAGAGAAGACGCAGGTACATCTCATTTTAATTTGTAGAAGTGGTTTTGTAAAATCCAAAACCAAGACAGCTAAAGTCACCATTATTGTCTTGTTTTGGGCTAGCTTATGAAAATATTCGCACATACATTTTCCTCCCCTTTTCTAAATCTTTACATTGCTTGCTGACTACTTAGAGCATTGCTTTAACTTTCCTCTTAATAAAAACAGTGAAGACTCAAGACTAACCTCGAACACTGGGTTTCTAGTAGATGAGATGTATATAGGCATAATCTATGTTAAGCTTAAAACAGAGCTATGAAACAGAAGAACTCTCACTTCTTTATGTTTTTAAAGATTGGTTTTTATATTTTTTCTCCTGTGCAGGTCAATTTGGCATGCCCAGTATTAATTCTGAAGGAGGCTAACACTGCTAATGAAGGATTTTCCGAATAGCACAAAGGAAGCATTTAATTACATCTGGTCCTGTTGAGCCCAAATCCTAGTAAAACAAGTCAAAAGTGAATTGAGAATAACAAAACAGCATCTGTGTTTCAGTCCAAACCCCTGAGTGAGATGAGGAATTTGCATAACATTTTTATGTAGAGTAAAACTGCAACTCTTGAGGTTGGGTTCTTTCAGCAACACACTAATGAGACAAACACTTTACAGCTAACCCTACTAATGATCCTATGTAAAAAAAATTAGAGATAGGATTAGACAGGAAATTCCTTTTTTGCATGGTAAATTAGGAAGATCTAAAAAGATCAGTGGTGCCTGCAGAGTCATTGAAATTACAGCCCAGATACAAGAAATACTGAGCTCGTTATTCCACTGGGATAGCTACTGTGGTGCTTCCTTCAGTGCCTGGTTTATAAATGCTAATTTTTAACTCTGTCTCCAGGGATGCTTCGTATGTCATTTGCTTCATACTTATGTCTCCTAAGGTTGTATTTCCCCCCGTGCTCCTTTCTCAGACTAAGACATTAATACTGACAACTTGAAATCCTTTTATTCCTCTGTTTACTAAAACCAGTAAATGTTCAATAAACCCCCATTGTGCCCAACACAGTCATGTGCTTCTAAGCCACCTGACAGAATCTTGTAGTCACAGAAAAGATATTTACATCATCCAGTTTTCTCATAGTAACTGATGGGAAGTAATTCTCTTAATTTAGTTATTTGGGAGTCTATTCACAAATTTATCCCAGTTTTGTTTGTTTACTGAGATCAACAATAATTTTGTAAAAATCAGTTCTAAAGTTGACTAATATAATATTTTCTATTTACTTCAGATCAACAGGATAGCACTACTTTTACAAGCTGTCCTGCACACTGTATCTGGTTTTACATGCCTCTCACAGGTATCAGTACTTTCGTATCACTACTTTTAGTATCACAGTTTCTCTCTCAAGTCCTAGCACATTTCTATTTCTTCTTCTAGGTTTAAAACTTTTGAGTGTTCATTAGCAATTCCAGGAAAGTTATGTTCCAAAATACAGTTTTGCCTTTTAATCAGACATTCGGTTACACTCCTAAGCTTGCAATACTGGCCTTTCAGCTTGAAAGCTTTTAACTGTTTGGGAGAGCCTTACTTTCTTTTTATGCTGCCATTATTCTTCAGAATGCTATGACAGTGCTTTGATTGACCTCCTTTGCCTAAAGTTAATGGAAAACTGCTCAAGTATTGCAGCACAACTGACTGTTACCAGTGACCATTATTTGAGATACAGACTGAAGCATTATGTACTCATTACCATCTGTATAACCAAAAATTTCAACAGTGGTAGGTGAGCTAACTGTCCAGTTCTTCCTGGAATATTATCTTTGGCCATTGCATTTTCACCACTGTGTATTTGTTCAGTAATCACTCAAAGCTTTTGACAGAAGCCTCTCTACTACCTGTGCTCTACAGTCATTGCTGCTATTTAGTAGGGGTATTTGCACAACACAGCAGCTGCCTTCTACTGGAGTCTCTTAATAGCTCTGCCCATCAAACTTCTTTCAGATAACACCTTTCATCACCTCTGATACTTAAAAAGAACCACAGTCATGTCCAGTATTCAAATTAAACCTACACCTACATACTATGATACTCCAGCAAGTCCACAAATGACCAGCATAGCAAACACTTTACTGCAAGTACAGATTTAATTTTAAAATGAAAATTTTTGTCACTGCTTCTCTCTGCCTGTAAAAACAGTTGGGTAGTAGTAGCTAATATGTTACCTCCATCTGGAAGGAAAAAAAGAAAAACTTGGAATTTTGTTCAGTGGTGATCTGTAATTTATATCATCTCCCTCTAGGTCTAATACTCGGAATAATGACATTCAGGAAGACATAGTTCCAAAAAGAAAAAATCCAACCCAAAAAAAAGAAACCCGCAAAAAACCAAAGCTGAGGATATATCACAACCTGCACCTCACAAGCTATCAGACTTCAGATCAGTATATTTCAATTAATCACAATCCATCATATCACACATACATTTCAAAAGGTATTTCAGATTCCATATCAGTCACCATAATTAATCTAAAGAATTAGAGTCGTGACAAGCAATATAATTAATAAAGGCAGACTTAACAAGAGTTGAAGGTGAAAGTGGTTGTGTTTGGGTTTGGGGCTTTGGGGTTTTTTGTTGGGTTTTGGGCATTTGGGTTTTGGTTTGTTTTTTTACAATGTCATCTTCTAGTAACTTTCCTGTTTCATCCTATTCCATCTCAGCCTTGGAGGTTACAGACTTTGCTTCAAAGAATTTCTTGGCACTCTCATAGTCGTAAAACAAATATTTTATAACTTCCAAGATCAAATACAGTTTGGCGGGATGCAAAATAGCTACCCCTGCTCCAGTTTGGGCAGACACACTCATAAAGTATTGAATTTTTGTGAGCAGCACATGATATATCATGAAATATGCACGTCCTCATTATGCTTGCCTTTCAAAACATTTGCCTGTTCTTCCTTACAACTAGAGCTAGTATCTATTTGAATGTGCTTTTTCCAAAACGAATAAAACATGTCACAGGATCCATAAGAACCTTTTGTACTTCCAAAACTCCAAGATTGCCCATTTTAATATCGTAAACATTGCTTTTACCACAAGTTCCACTCTCAAGGGTAGAGACAATCTGCTATGGATTATGTTCCAAAATGCTGCAGTTTTCAAAGGAAGGACTTCTTATTTTGAAAGCATCTTACAGATTTAGGAAAGAGCAACGTTTTCTGTTTTGTGGTATGGGGTGAGAAGACAGAAATTATGCCAACACAAGAGAAAACAGAGACAAGAAAAGCCCATATACCTTCAAGTACAAGTGTTCACTCTCCCTGTTTTTCTCAGTAAAAACTGGACAGGAATAAGTTTAATCATAGAATAGTTTGGGTTGGAAGGGACCTTAAAGATCACCCAGATCCAACTCCCTGCCGTGGGCAGGGACACCTCCCAGTAGACCAGGTTGCTCAAAGCCCTGTCCAGTGTGGCCTTGAACACTTCCAGGGAGGGGGCATCCACAACTTCCCTGGGCAACCTGCTGAAAGGTAGTTAGAAGCTTTAATATTAAGCAAAAAGAAAACATGAAGATTGAAGGAAAACCAAAGTGAAGTACATAGGGATTTTCAGTAACTGAAGCCATTCACATCCTGAGAGCCCTTCTTACAGACATGCTTACATTTAAAAGACGCACACAGAAGCCTCAAGATGAAACTGCAAGATTAACACAAGTCTTCCCAAATGACTAATTTCTCTGCTTCAAAGGTTGGAGAAGGTAGAGAAAGAAATTAGTTTTCTAAGCCATTCTGCATTATCTTCTTTTCTCTACTGCCACCAAAGTCTGGGCCAAGTAAGGGGTAAATGCAGTCCCTGCATAACACTATAGCCACAGAGCACTCCTCCCACTTTCACCCTCCTTCCCTCCAGTCATGCAATGACAGGCGTCCCAAGCTTTCTTTAAGACAATGTAAATCTTCCCTTCTCTCATTAAGGCAGCTTTCTAGCTGCTTTGCACTACACAGAGCAAAGTCACCAGAGCAAAGACTGAGCACATTGCTGAATTTCACTGTTAACGCAATCCCTCATTCAGACATTATTCAGTAACACAGAACTGGTGTGCATCAAGCCCATATGCGATTGCACTCCAGAGGTGGCATATAGAGAAGGACACAACCTGCACAGCAACTTGCAAAACTATTTCAAAACAGTTGTTTTCAACATCTTAGACTGAGCTGCCAACATATTTGACTTCAGCAGAAGGAATCATTGCCGGGGAGGTGTGGAACTGACTATGCAGATAATTAATCAAGCTGTTCAAAAAGTTCCCATCAGAAGACTATACTTCAATAGAATGGGCAGAGACTGGAGTTCCATTAACTCCTCTGGGCCTTTCAACAGAAACTGAACAAGCTGTTACCTCCACTATTAGCTGCTAAATTCCTCAAGTTCTCTCGCTACACACATGGTAGGTTTGCAAATTCACTGGGTGAGATAGAGTCTTAATATTACTGCATAATATATGTAAATCTTTTGCTCCTCTTTTTTAAAATTCTAAATACACGCATGTTAATTACGAAGTAAAATTACCAATACTTAATGCAATAAGCCTAAACATTTAGACTATTGCAGTAGCTTGAACTTTGAAAAAAAAGTATTTCAACTTTGTAATGTAAACTGAAATCAGAAGTATCAAAGCTCGGCATTTCTAATGAAGTGCTTTATATTTACACACAGATGTATGTGCATATATACATAGACATATATCTCCACTAGTTCTTCCAAAATATATTTTCAGAATTTTGTTCTATAGAAAACACTGACTTAGAACAGAAACATTTTTCAATTTTCCAAACTACCACAAAACTCAAATACTGGTTCCCAGCATGGTTCCTGAAGTAATAAGTGTCATGGAAAAAAGCAAGAAGAAAATTAACAAGTTAGTATTCAAAGCAGGGTTTGAAAAACACAAGCAAATGAGTCACAGGCCACGTTTTGAACAAAAAATACAGAAAATACAATATAGAATTCAGTAAACACTGATGTTCTCAATGATGTAGTAATTATGGAATTTGTAGGAAAAGAGTACGGGCTAACAATTTACCCATTTTGTAACTTGTTGCAAAATAAAGCACTCAAATGTTTTTTAAATGCTGTTTGTGAGCAAGAATATAGAAGGAGAAAACATATTGACCCTATGCTGACACTTTATTACCTGGCTTCTTTCCAACATAATACAAAACCATGCAACTATAACATGACTTCCTCTGCACATATATCAAGACAATCAAGTGCGATTTGATATAGATTATTAACTCCACTTTATAGTTTGAAAATTGATATACAGAGGTGAAGCGAGTTGCCTAAGGTCAGAGAAAAACTGAGCAAGCAAGAGAAAAATCATCCAGTTCTCCTGACCTGAGGGATCCTAAATAGGATTTATTGCTTTGTAGCAGTAAATATTATTAATATTATCATCTATCTTTATTACAATAACAGCCAAAAATCAAGGAGGACCTATTGTACCGGGCAGCTGCCAAACAAGACAGTCTTTTCCCCAGAAGAGCTTACAACTCAAAGAGACCAGAGAGACAGCAGATGGGGAGGTACAGATGGTCATTCATCCTGCCAGCAGCACAGAGGATGGATCACAGGCTTACCTTTTCTGCTGCAGGTGAGTAATATCTCACCCACGCACAGAAATGTCATTTTTCCTGCTTGCTTTGTCTGACTACACTATTCTGCACAGAAGGCCTCTGAAAACTCACAAGCACAGAGCTGCTCACCCTCAGCCCATCCTCATTGCAATCACACATTAGAGAGTCACATCAGAGCGATAATCGTCATATTTTGAGGTGTAGGACAATGAATGAGATGCTACCCTGTCTCTTTAGCAGTCTAATTTCCCTAGTAGCCTCACACTTTCCAGGAATTATTGAAGCTCTGAAGAGGCGACTGGCATTTAGATGAAAGAATATCGAAAAGGTCAGGGCCGCATAGCACAATGCAGCCATTCAGAGGGCACACCAGCTACTCAAATGCCATTCCTTCTTTCGGATGACAAAGGCCACAGAGCAAAAGACAAAATGAACCTGCACAATCACGTGGTTTCAAGAGCTAGCAGGCTTTGATTTCCTTCATAAGTCATGACATAAGACCATTAGATCATCAAATTCTTTCAAATGTGGCTTCCTGAGCTTCCAACACTCACCACTGATTGCTGTGCTTTGCAAGCCGGTAGTTTCTTGCCATCATCATTGCAGACTGATTTGGTTCTCTGCTCTCTCTTCATTTTGCTGGCAGGAATATCTCCTCACACCTGCTAGCACAGACAACGTTCAACAGTAGCCAGGTGGCCCTAGAGTTGGTATTTATGCTAAAAACCTCAGCCTAGTTTCTCTGATTGAAGCTCTCAGAGTAGGAGAGGATGCCAATATAACATCTTTCCTAGACAGACTTAAGATCATAAAGTCTCATGAGAGCTTGTGGCAGAAATAAAATTATATTTTTTTTTCTACAAACCTTAACACCAAGACACTTCATGGTCAGGACTAAACCTACTGATCGTGCAAACTTTCCAGACTTTACAAATGTCCAGACTTTGATGCACAAGGTTCTTCTCCATTTAAAAATGTGAGGGGTGAAGGAGTACCATCACTTTCAGTAAGAATTACTTTATTTTCCCAACTGCATTTCTGATCAAGGCCAGAAAGCCTCCTCACTACACAATGCTGGGGTCAGCCTACAAAAAAATATCCTTTCCTTTCAGACAAAGCTGCATGTTGAGTTAAAAAAAACCCTTCTCAACTTCTTCAGCTAAGTCTCCTTTAACAAGAAACAGATGGCATTTGCAGATGAGATTGAGGATAGCTGAAAAAGTGGGAGGGCTCTGCTTGCCTAATTAAGGCGTGAAGTAGGATGCTCATGTCAACAACAATCTAGCTACATTAGCCACATCTCAGTCTCTTGCTGGAACTACCACAGAAATTCTATGACTCACAGACATCCCTGTAAAGTTTTGTACCATTTCTTATTATTTTCCATAATACATTTAAGACTTGAAATTAAAATACTTCTATATTCTGCTCTGTAACTCCTCAGTGATCAAATAGCATTAAAGCTAGACTTCCAAGGGTGTAAAGTCAGGCAGCCTCACTACACTTAATGGAGTTCAGACCAGCATGCACTTTGGATCCAATTTTTGTTTGTTCATTCATCAGGTTCTTGTATGCAACTGCAAAGCTTACTATGAGGAAGGACCCTTAGATTTTCAGAAACAAAATCAGCATGGAGAAAGATTTCTGCCTGCCAAAATCTGATGCCAAGACATCATTCCCTCTCTTCCTGCTCCAGACCTGCTTTTGTGACTTTTGTAGGGGAAATAAGATTGCCAGTCCTTACTGACCTTCTACTGTGTTTCTTCACAACTTCTGCTATCATTTTGAACATACGAAAAAGGGGGAAAAAAACCACTCTGAAGACCAAGTCTGTGATCTTTTTTCATTTATACAAGACATGGAACATACAACGTAATGGTTCCACAGGCTCCTCATTTCTAGCTAACCTATTTCCAGGGAAGCACTGCTGTCTGAAGAATTTTTTCTAGGTTGCTAGCCAGCTACAGTCTCAATAAAAATTCCTGGTCCATCACATCAGCATTGTAAAAGGTATAATCCATTATCCTCAACAACACATCACTCTTCAAAGGTTTCAGTATTTTTATTATTCCCCTTTGCTTCGCACTCATTAAACTGTACCTGGAATATTGTATCCAGTTTTGGTAATCCATGCTAAAAGGATATTGATAAACTTGACCAAATTCAGCAGAGGATCACCAAGATGGTGAGGTGGTTGGAGAGTGTGATATACATACATGGTCTGAGGGAAATGGGCTTGTTCAGCCTGAAAAAGAGAAGGCTTTGAGGGAACCTATAATAGAATACCAGGTTGGAAGGGACCACAAGGATCATCTAGTCCAACCTTATCAGCAGCTTAACAATATGTAAGAGATTACAGAGAAGACAGAGACAGGCTCTTTACAGCAGTGTAAGGCAGGAGAACAGGAGACTATACTTGTAAACTCAACCAGGAGAGGTTTTAACTAGATTGTCAGAAGGAAAAAAAAATCACCATAAAACTAATCAAACGTTATAACAGTTTGCCTAGCGAGGCTGTGGAAACTCTGTCTTGGTTGATCTTCAAGATCTGACTAGCAAGAGGCTGGGCTGGACAGCCCCCTGAAAGGCCAGTTCATGAATCTACACTAACTGCTACTTTTCACCTTTCAGCACTATCTTTCACAAGTAATAGCCCTGATCTTACAAGTGTCCCCAGTGGCTTCCTAGCTGATGATCACTCATACTGAGCCAATGGAATGGAGATAAGACCCAGAAATAGTAAAAGCTTAAGCAGGGATCATTCCACCTGCATTGAATATTGCTGTCTCTGGGGTTTTAAAAAATAAGTGAAGATTATTACTTTCCAATGGAAGTTTAGGAAGTCATGGAAAATGAATTTAGCCAGGTTATATGGCAGGATACTCATACAGATCATCTCTGTCACTATCTTTCTTCCACTGTCTGTATGTCCCACTTCCATCTCTCACAAAATGGACTGAAAACCAGATTCCTATAAACATGCAAACTCCAAGGCACACAAAAATTATTCCCCATTCAGCTCACCTCATTCTTTACCAGTTTGTTTTCCTCATTGACTAAAAGCATTCATGCATGTGCATCTTCCACTACTCCCTCCCCCTACCATGGACTATTTGCCTTTTCTCATTTCTTTTGGTAGCAGTCTATTTCCTACCCAATTGACAGAGCCAAAACTTATATTCTTTATAATTCCCTCTGTTTTAACAATTCTCCACTCATTTTTTAACATTATCATTTCTTCCTTTGTCTGTCCCTTTCAAGTTCTCTTGCCATCTGTTATTGTTCTTGAACATCTTCAGAATTTCTTTTCAGTACGCACAATCTCCATTTTTTCACTGTTTTGGAACTTAGACTATGTAGCATTGATAGTTATTTAACTCTTGCAAAACATTTAGAAATACAGTAAAAGACAGTAAACATGACAAGGTAGTATTTTATTCTGAATCCCTACACTGCTACCCAGTGGGTACATTTAATATTATTTGCAGCTGTTGTATTTGCAAGCTGAGGCAGGTGAGGTGGAAGTAAAGGTTAATGCTCCTTCCTTCAGTAGAAAAAGAGTGAGCTTGCTTTCTTTTATACATTTTGTGGGACTGCCATAAAACATAAGGTAAAAGTAGGACAAAATCTGTTAGCTTTCATTTATTTGCCCAGTCTCAACTCCTTACTACATCACAGGTATAGCCATGTTAGATTTATAGCAGCAGAGGATACAAGATTTGGTGCAGATTTTAAAAGCTGTGCTGTTTGCTCAGGCAGGAAGCCTGGAGAGAAAGGCAATGCCACTGCAACTTCACTGCTGCTGTAATCCACACACACTCATGGATGCCACAAACCAACTGTCACAGAGTCACTGCTTCCATCAAGATGCTTTCAAAGTTCATAGAACCCAGAGGTGCAAACCAGGTCTCCTGGATCTCACTCCACAGGCTTTTTATTTTAAAAAAAGAAGTTTTCTATTATCAAGTTTTAAGCTATGCAGTTTATAATTTACTTAATTTTTTAGTCTGAAAACAAGGTATCATCATATGTGGTTCAAGCATTTTAATTTTTCAAAAGGCTAAATAAAAGTGAAATTTAGATGACAGAAAAAAATGAATACAAGAGGTAGATTGGGTTCAATGAGATGTTCAAGTAGAGAATTAAAAATGAAAAGAAATTGCATTTGGATGCAAAACCAATAATGCTAGGTATTTGCCACCTTTTGATGCTATTCACTGCCAAATATTTTTGTTAAGTGGCATTTTTCTTGCTGTGTATAGACCATAGTAAATATGCAAGGCTAAAGCTGTTTAAGAGTCAATATGCTATGCGTTCAACTGCTCTGGGCAGTCTTCTTACTGAAAAAGTGGACCAGAAATGGCCTCCTATGTCTCACCAGAAGTCATTAGCTTGAAATGTAGACAAAGTATCACAGAGTAGTGGGTTATACTTACTAGGGAGTTTGTGCTTTCTCAGTACTAGCATTGTACCTCTCTATCCTAATTAAGTTCTCTTGAAATTATTTTTAGTACTCTATCAAGAATATATGAAGTATTTCCTCAGTTTGATTTGCAAAACTATCAGAAAAGGAGAAAGTAAGTGTGTAAACTCACATGTTGAATTTCATCCTTAAGTCCATTTTTTCAACATATAAAGATTGCAAAGTGCTTTATTTTCAGTGCACATACACCCTTGCAAGTGTAATATCTCTGCTTACTTTTTGAGACGGAGTTTTTCAGGATTTTAGAAAGAGCCTGGCCCATCTAGTCTGTTATAACAATCTCAAACAGTAAGCCTCTTCCACCCATCCCCAGCTAACCATTCTGGTGCATAGCTTTGGTTCCTAAGACTCCACACATCTTCACCCAAGACTATCCAAAGTGTGGGATCAGCACCCTTTCCAAGGCTCTTTTCTGTTTCTAATTTTTCATCCAAGGTCTCACCAGTCTGTTTATAGCATCATTAACAATCCTTCAGGAAACGACTCACAGTAGGCTAGGACTTCAGGTGAAGAAGCTTCAGCAGAACCAGCTGAGGAAGTAAAGATTGTACTTTCATGCAGCTTTCTTAATTAAAATCCAAAATGAAAAGAAATTTGAAAACTATGTATCAAATTATTTCAGTTTAAGTTGAATTACTTCCCAATTATTTTTATAGACATCAGTTTCCTTCAGAACAATATGCTTTCAGACCAGCTAAGTCTTCTGTACATTGAAGATCATAACACCTTGATGCAGACCATTAACTTAGAAGAAAAATCACTTATGGTTTATTGAATTTTCTAATCAAGGTTTGGTGTCCTTGTGAATAAAACAAAACACAAAACTACAACCTGCCTTGAATTTCTATTTAATTCTGTTTTAAGATTGTTAGGATGATAATAAAAATTCTGTAACGAATCAAAACTTCGGTGTGACCCTTACTACTTGAATTCCTCTCTAGGCATGTACTGAACCTAGAAATGAAAAAGCTTCAGGCTGCTTTTATTGTAATTCTTTTATTAAATCTCCTTCCAAAGATCTTGCAAATTTAAACTGTTAAAACACAACTATCAAAAGACAGTCACAGCATAAGAAGTCACTGAGGTTAACATTTTCACAGTTGAATGTGTTTATAGCTTGGCTGTCCACCCTATAGCTAGACATATATTTTCCAATAATATGCAGTACTGTGTGATCTCAAGAAAGCTTTAGAAGACTGCAGTGTACTTTCCATCTGTGAAAAGTTGTAGTAGGTTGCTGAGGTTCTTCAGTATGAAGACACAATAGCAGACAAGTTTTAAAAAATGTATAGATGGACAGACACTAACACAAGGGAGTTTTTTAGTCAAATGCAGAATGGCTGCCAGTTTAGTCTTCCGGCTTTAGCAAGCAAGATGTACAATTTATTTCATTATACATTTATAAAGCTTATTTTCCTTAGAACTGTATTTGAAGTTTGAAATAAAAAGATTCTTTCAAGGTAATATATTTGAATTCATGTATCATAGTATTGTAGATGAAGAATGTGGGTTTTGTTCCTATAGTCAAGTTTCTATTTCATTTATAACTCAGCTTAACATGATGTTTATCTGTTTGTTTACCCATTTCACATCCACATAGAGGTGGCCTTGTAAAACAGACCTGTCAAATTCTCCCCTCACCCTTAATCTTCCTCCAGTTGTAAACTGAATGTACTGCATAAAAACCTCAATAAAGCTGGAGTTAATTCAGTAAAAAGATCCATGACTGATTAGAATGCTTCTCATTTCCCTCGGCTTATGTGAACAGTAAAATAAGAAAAACAAACAGAAAAGATAACTGTGTTCTGTTAAAAGATAACCCCTTAGTCTAATAATTGTCTAGCAAAGTTGAGCACCACAGCAGGCAAAAATTGTTAGCATTCAGTAATTATGTTCACATTTATTTATAAGAATTATGCTCTGACATAGGTTCAAGTCAGAAATGCTCCTATTCCCCAAGGCTTCAGCTATATTTATAATGCAGTATCCCACACTATTTTTCCTGGTGTTATGGCAACAAGGAATACAGTATTTAGAGAGATATCAAGTTCTGACAAGTCCAGGCAGCAAAATCTGCATCACTCTATCATATTAAAATGGAGCAGGAGGGTTGTGCACGTGAGAATGAGTACACGCACTTGTGTGCCTCTCTGAGTACAGATGCACATCTGTCTCTGCAAAAATAGCAGGCACAGAAATGGCACAACAGGAGGAAGGGGACTAACAAAACTGTTTGTTTCTTCTTTAAATCTCCTGGCTAGAGGCACTTAATCATAGTATAGATTAGACTGTGCTGACTCATTTAAAAAAGAACCTGAAATTCAAGAAAGCTCACTTCCTTCCTACTTTTTTTTAATTATAGAGTAAGGCTAGACTCGCAAGGTCATTGAAAGCTACGGAAATATTTATTTCTACCTCAATAACTGAGGGATTCCCAGGCACATTTTCAGATCTTTTAATGATTTCCTATACATCAGTGAACACAGCAAGCTTAAGACCCACCCAACCAGGTTGCATGTCACTAGCAAACATGTTTTTATCTAAATGGACATCCAGCTCTTACGCTAAATTCTAGCACATTCTCTTTGCACCAGCCAGCAGGCCAAGATCTGTATCCACCCACATGGCAGGGGACTTCACTGTGATAATGAGCTGCTGTCAAGTAATCAGCCTGCACAACTCAGTATGAAGCTTAACCAACCAATATTGCTGTCACCAAGAAAGCCAAAGCAGGGGGCACTGCCCTGGAAGTTTGTTTGGTTTTTACTTCCTCAATCTCCTAGCTGCTTCAAGCAGTTCATTCACAAGATTTCTTGCATAAGTTTACATTACAGGTAAAAAATTAACAAGAATAGAAAACACTGTCATGCTGCCAGGGACCTTCCAGGCTTATCAGTGGAGAGAAGGCTTTAGAAATAAGTTGAAGAAACTGTTCTGAGTAGTTAGGCAAAGAGAAAACAATTATCAGGTATAAAACCAGCAGTGAAACAGGAGACTGGGTCATCAAGACAAGTGGAGGGCATGAGGTGAGACAGCTTGATTACCCAAAGTCTGTCTTCCAGAATGGACCGTATCACCAGCCTGGAGCTTTAAAACAGAGCAGAGTCCTTTTTAACACAGCCATCACCCTAGTCAGGAGACGATGACATTTTACTCCCTCACTCATGCTAACTTCTGGAAGTAATTACTAATAGAAGAAACCAAAGTTCAGCTGAGCTGGTAAGTGGTTCACTGAAAGTTTTCCAAAATTAGCAAGTGTCATGAGTCTTGAAACTTGATAAAGGTTCTCTGAAGATTTGGCTTCCACAACTGTGCTGCTCAGTTACAGCCATGTCAGCAGTACCACAAATGCGTTGCCACATTGCCATTTCTAAAACCTACTAAAAGAAGTGGATGAGGGAGGAAGTTGTCTTCTTTTTGTATGTTGCACATATATGCAGATGTCAAAATAAGTCACTGTGCCATACCAGCGCTTGCTATAAAGGAGGAATGGAACAGAGTAGGATCATCAGGACTTTCCCCTGCTCACATCCCACTCTACTTTTACATGTTCACTCTGCCTCCATTTCCAGCAAAAATAAGCTGTTCAATCTTTGTAGGCTAAGGAAATTCCTGTAATTTAGTCTAAGTCCAAACTTCTACTGTTGTCTAATAATGTATCTCATTTTATTTGCTTCTGAACTTCAAATTGCAAAAGTGTACTGTAAGGTGCTATTCATTTTCATAATTTAAAGATGAATTAAAACATTTATTCTTATTAAAAATATAAATTTAATACATCTCACTCCCTAATATCTTTTTATGATAACTACATTTTTTGATATTAAAAATATAATTACTTATTTGGCAAATCACGGGGTATGAACAACAAAGGTGCATTATTCCCCCACTCCAAATACTAATCCTTTGAAGCCACTTTTTCCTTCACACAACATCTTCCTTTTGGTTGTCTGTTGTTAAAAATAAAAAAGCCAACCAAATAACATTTGAGAAACAAGCAAGATATTTTACACATATTGCGTACTCTGAAAACAGAGAGAAGAAAATACACTTATGCAAAACAATTTCATAATAAACAAATGTGTTTCATTCATGACTCCATCAGCAGTTCTGTGAAGTATGAATACTTCATATTTACACAGGATATTTATAGCCAGGCTGTTCCCTCTCAAACACCAGGCTCTGGTGCTCACCCCTTTTCTCCTTGGTCAAGGAAACCTGCCCCAGGAGTTCCATGCTTGCCACGTCCACTGCAGTACTCTTGGGGAAGGACAGACTCATACTATTTCTTTACTGGCGACATAAATCATCCAGATGAAGTAGGAAGAACTAAACCGTTCCTCTCTAATTACTGTTTTCAGACAATTGTTTCCCTTCAACTACCTGTTCTAAAGACAGTAACAATTGTGGACAAAAAAGTGAGAATGAATGAGATATACCCTCTCGGATCAATCTTAATTCCACTATTCCTCCTTCAAAAGGGACCACTGATCTCAAGAGACCTATATGAGCCCCTATTTTAAAAAGTATTATCTGACACAGTGAATATCTATAGAATAGTAAGATATTTCCTTAGTAGGGAGTCTTAAAATATGAAAAGCCTGTAGAGTTCTTTAGTACCTTAAGATTTTTTCCTGGATAATCATGAGCCAAACTTCAGAATATATATTTCAAACCTTTTTAAAACACATTGCTCATACCCTAAGACAATGGGGGGGGGGGGAGGGCAAGGAGGGGGCAAGGGGGAGAAGGAAGAGAAGAAGGGCGTACCAATGGAATTCAGAGACTAGATAAGTAGCTCTCATCTGGATCTGAGTACATCCAGATACGCTTCAAGTGCCAACTGCGCGGTAGGCTTGATAATAAATCTAGCACAGAAGCGGAAGAACCACACACAGGAACTGAGACTTCTTCCCCTAGGAAGCGGACTGTAAGCACACAACTTTTCTAAAATCACTAAGTAAATAATAAACATACAGCTCTATTTGCGAGCAAGTCTGCAGACCTGAACAGACCTCTTTAGAATCACACTCCTCTGTTTTCACCCGTTTTCCTTTAAATTACCTTCTACCATTGTCTGGAGAACTTAACTGTTTGAATCTTTTTTTTTTTTCTTTTTTTTGGCTACATCCATGTTGTATAAAAGACCCATTGCCCTCTTGTGGCTCTATTACTTCTGAGCAGACTTTGTTCATAAGGAAGCCGTATCTGAGAATAGCCCAACACAGTCTATTTGTAGCTTTTAAGATTTGCATCATGGAAGAAAATATTGGCTTATGTCCAGGCCTGTGATTTACTGTAATGTTCCAAAGGAACATCCAGTTGAATAGGGTGATTTATTAGTCATGCCAAAAACAAAGAACAGCAATATTTCTGGCCTGTTCCTTTTCCAACGGTCCAGGTATTATAAGAGAGATTACACCTCTGTTTGCTGTTTCTGTTTGCTCTTTCTGCACTGAGAAACTGAGATGCTAAGTTCAGTTTTCTTGAACTTGTCTGAAGTCAGATGTTTTTGACAAGGTTCATTGATGTGTCAGAAAATGGAACTTCATCATCGAAAGGAAATTGTTATTATCTTCCCAGACAAAAAGAAATAAAATTACATTTGATCATACAAGCCTTATTGTACGCACTTTCTTGAATACAGAAATCCCTTTAACTTCTATGGACCCAAATCTGAAGACTCCAGATACTGAGAAAACTACCTCTTAAAAAAATAGAATACATGGAAATATTCACCAATGCAACAAACAGGCAAATATAAGAAGCATGAAAGGGGAAGCAAAGTTAAAAGTAAAAATCTAGCTTTTACTCCCAAATAACTAAGTGTGGTTTCCTGCTCTATGGTGTTTGAACTGTATGAAGACTTTTGTCAACTGGCATGAAAAGCTGGTAATTTCTGATCATCTCTTATTCAGCACTTTCCTCCTCCTCCCTCACATCTCATCAAGCAAATCTTGACAATTTGTTCTTCATACCTAGACTCTCTGAATCCATCCCTCACGCAGAATTGTCCACTTTCCAGAAGAGTTGTCTATGCAGTAGCCATGAAAACAGCAAGATGAAGTGGAAAATATTCAAACAGGTAATTTTTCTATACCAGTTGTAAAGTAAGCGTGCCAAAGAACTGAAACCAGATTGTAGACAGATACAACTAAGAACTACAGCGTATTTGTATTGTCTCCATAGTAAAATTACACAAAATATTGTGACATCAGTGCTTATCAGATTTGATGACATCTTATTTAGTTACCAGTTGGCTGAACTTAAATCACCTTTCTGGAGATCATAATTTATTTATCTAAGTTGCTTCTCTTTCATTCGCTGACCGTATTAACAGTATGTACAAAAGCACCATTGAAATGCCTGAATTAATCTGTGGGACAAAGCTAAGAACAATTCAAGTTCATCTTTCTACATAAACTGAGAAGCCTGAGCTGAAAAAAAAAATGCCTGGAGCTTACTATGTGTCCAAAGAATCACTGATTATTTTTTTTCTTTAGTTTGTCCTCCATCACTTCCACAAAACTCTAACTGCACAGTTCCAGCAGGTAGATAAATTATTACTTTTAGGCTTACTGAGCTCAGGAATGTGAAAAACAAACCCAAAGTACAAAATAAAGACATTTAAACTAAAAAAAAAGAGCACAATCAATGAACAGAGAAGTCATGCTTGGTTAGCAGAGTACTTTGGATACAGGATGTGCAGCTTTATCTCACTGTGATTACAAACCTCAACATCTGGCTGTCAAAGTAGATGCAAATTTGGTGGCAGACATTTTCAAGAATCACAGAGGAGATTTTTTTTTTTGTAGTTGAGTGCATAGGGCAAGTTGTTCATTTTGTCACATTTTTTACCCTTCCATTTTGAACCCAAACCCTTCTCCCTTGTGTCTGTCAGTCCTGGACAGGGCAAGCCATTTAGCAATGGCTTACTGAAATAAACCTTCTCCAAACATACCCGAGTTGCTAATCTTTCTGTACCTTCTCCACTTTCATCCAGAGACCACAGATGATAGCCAAGGCATCCCCACGTATTCTGCATATGCAGGCACAGCCTAGATTTGAATGTGAAGACTGAACCTCCACATCCATGAGCTGTGGGATATTTTGCCCTAGGTTGCCTCTAGCCTTGCATAGTGTCATCCACCTACAATGAAGCTGCTAAAGCTTGGTTGAGAAGTGAAAGAATGATGTCAACAACCTCTTCTCTATCTCCATCCCAGTGAATCCACACCCAGCGTATAAACCATTCAAAGTTACATTTTCCATCTCATGCTGTCTCAGCCTATACTACTTCCCTTCCTTGTTCTGTGAAATACAGCCTTTGGAAATATATCCCTTACAATCAAAATTGAATTGCTAACAATACAATTTTCTTTCATCCTCAAGCCTCCTTTCATTCATGAATGTCTATCTATCCTAAATGAGAGAGATATCATATCTACCACTCCTTTGACTCCAGATGAAAAAAAAAATAATTTTGCACAGAATAAGCAGACCAAGTGCTTGTCTGAATTTTAGAAGTCTGTTTATACCCATTTACCACATTCCACTCTAACCTGAAAGAAGGGCGAAAAAATACATTCCATGTTAAGATTGTCTCAGTTCATACTTTTCAGTCTTGAAGGAAGCTTTTGACAAAATAATCAAAGAATGCAAGGTACTAGTCAGTGCTAGCAAATCAGGACAGTCCCTTTCCCATGTTGTGGTGGTGGTGGTGTTGTTTTGGGGGAGTTTGTTGGGTTTTTTTTGGGGGGGGGGGTTAGGGTTTTCTAACTTCAATCCTAAAACAAGCAAACCAATTTGCAAAACACTATATCAAATAGGCTAAGCAGAGTTTGGAAATATAGCCCTTCATATAAATTGTAACACTGGCCTTTAGCTTCTGCATTCAGTAGGGGCCTTTTTTGGTCAATTTTATATGCTAGCACCTCAAAGTCCCATCTAGTACCACTACAGATAACCATAACTTTTAACCAGTATAAAAGCCTGAGCTGCACTTGAATTCATAGCCTACAGGCAAACGACTTCATATGCTTTACCAATCCCCCAAGTCATCTGGTCCCCCACTTGGCACTCTCTTGTTGAAGCCCTGCGGCTCTCACACAGCTGTTGTATTCATAGTCTTGGAACTAAACAGAATTTCTGCTGCTTCTGTGATTACTCCTAATTTTCTGTTGCTAGTCAATATGCATCGTAACATTTACAGAGACCATGATTCAGTTGGTTTCAACAGGGTCCTACAGACATAAGATAATACATAGCAACTCTTTCAGAAAGTAACAGAGCACTCAGATTTACAAGTACCCTTTTTAGTTGCAATTAAAAATGAGTTCAGTTCAGAAGACTCTTAATTTTGTGAGAACACGCACTGAACTTCTCTGGATTTCAGATCTGGCCATGCTATCCCTAAAGTTCCACTCCAGAATCCTAGAGCCAAGTAGTTGCAGTTGTGGACAATTTGAGATTCAGACCTCAACCCTATAACGTAGATTACTTGATTCAGACCAATTGGGCTCATATGCATCGAAGAGAAGAGTAGTACTATGTATGTTATGAAAATATTACACAAATGCCCAATAGTGTTTACCAAGAGAAGGATGCTGTCCTAATGTTTGTTATGAAAAGTAATTTAAAAAAACCCCACTTAATTCTTAGTACTTTTAATAATAAAAACATATCAACTCAATAACTACACTCTAACCTGCTTTGAGGCAAAACCAGGTAAGTCCTCTCCCTCTTTTCTCCCTTTGTTTTTTGAAGGCACAAAGAATTATCCTATTG
>NW_010165548.1:20535-31065 GCF_000695765.1 Mesitornis unicolor | reverse complement strand
AGGAGGACAACAGAGCTTCTAGTTTCTCAATAAAATGGCCTGAGGCACATCCTGGAGCAGTAGCTGTTTGATGCAGGAGAGGGCAGCGATACACACATGCACAGTCCACAATTAAACAGACGTGCATTTGGGGACACTTCCTTTGAGTGTATGGCTTTTCTGGAGGTTTAGATGCTACTCATGATCACACAATTAAATCAAGGGAAATCTCACTGTGGCATACAGAGACCTCATGATGACAAGTTAAAATAAGCGCAGGTAGTTTCATGCTAAATGAGAGGGGTCAAACGCATGGGGTTGAAAAGCAATGGTAAATGGTATATGCCTTTTATCATTGTGCAGGATGTGCTGATGGGAGAAACAGATTGAGCTTGGGAGAAAGCAGAGATCCACGGCAATTTGACACTTTGTCATGGTTTAGGGCTGGCCCAGCCACTAAATTCTGCACAGACACTCTCTATTAACCCCTCTCCCCTCCCCAGAAGGGAAGAGAAAAGAGAATAAAGGAGAGAGACTTTACGGGTTGGAAAATAAAACTAACCAGTTTAATAAAACAATAATACTAATACTACAGGATAATAATATAAACAGGAAAATAATGAAATATATACAAATATGTACAAATACATATACAAAACCAATATAAAATCCTCCCCCCCCCCTCCCCCAATGACAAATACGACGCCAGAGGCTCTGCGGAGCCAGGCACTGGAAAAGCCCCAGACCAAACTCAGCAGCAGGTGGGAGCTGATGCAGGAACACACAAATCAGGATCAGAGGCAGATGAACTAGCAGGGTTCTGCTCAGGCCTTGGCCTCTGCAGGATCGAGACAGAAGGGTCTGAGATGGAAGGGCTCCAAGATGGAAGAAGGGTCAAGACCCTCGTGATCCCTCAGCTTTATACCGAGTATGACAGATGTGGGATGGAATACCTCGTTGGTCAGTTTTGGGTCTGGTTCCTCACTCCACCACCACCCCCCCCCCCACCATAGGCACAGACACGGCACCCATGGTGAGACAACTGACCTTGAGCTTATCTTCTAGCAGCACATACTGGATAAACAATGTCTTTAGTTTCAGCAAGTTCAGCCACTTAAAAGAGACTGAGCTGAAAAGCAAAATCACTAAATAGAAAGTTAGTTCTATTTAGCTCAAACCAGGTCATACTTCTTTAAGAGCTGACAATTCAAATTTTAATTTAAATATAGGCACTCACAAATGTAAGATGGGAGAAGAGGAAAGAAAGGGCATTCCTAAAGTATCCAAAGCTGAAATGTGCAACGCATTTCTTCAGTGGATTCAGTAGGACTTCGACATTTAACACCTGTATGTATCTGAGTCTGGAAGATGTTTCAATAGCAAGTTAGTGTTGCTTGGAAAACCTGAAAAAACTTGCTCCTAAAACCCTCTTTACTAAACTTTCAAGAATATCTTTACTTACACTTTTGGAAGATATTACAACTTCTTCCCATAGCAGAAGTGGTTATCCAAGACATACATTTGGATTATGAATTATTTATCCTTTTTATATGGAGCCCAGAGAGAAAACTTCAAAACAAAAGTAATTCGCCTTAATATAAAGAGCAGAAATCAACAAGCATTATTTAAAGTGGACTGCTTCACAAACAGAAAGGAGCAAAGATGAGCTAAAAGCAAGGAAATGCTATGCATGCACCTCCAATGTACCCAGTACAAGAACCACCAAGATATGCTTAATACATACCTTAGGGTAACTAACAGCTATCTGCAGACTTTCATTTAATCACAAATTTATATTCAGCCAGTTTATAGGAGAACCCTCACAGAAAAATCATCTAGTCAGGCCGGATTAGGAATACAGTAACCATGCCTAATATGTGCCTCTCCAGAAACAAGCTACAACCTTGCTTACCAGGTCAGCAAGCCTCCAGTCATGTAAGTAGTGGGTGGGTTGTAAACAGCAAAAAGTAGCTGCTGAAGTTGCCCTGTATCAAGTCTAGAAGACTGGATACCATGTGGATACACCAGCCTCTAACACCAAAAGCCCTGAAATGAGCAGCCTGCACCCTTCCTTTGGCAAAGCTCAGCATTCCCTTTTTTGGCACACCGCAATCCCACTTAGCTCAACAAACCACCACACCATGCAGCAAGAAAAATGCCATTGAAATTTCTAGGGAAAGTGTTACTTCACTAAAGGCCTGGGGGAAGGAACTGCTGCTCCAGCAGTTTTTTGGAGCAGAGAGTGATCTGGGGATAGGGCATATGTTTGCAAACAGGTGCCGAGTGCCTGCACATCACTCTCAGACATAATAAAACTACCACAACGTGTTATCAGCATGGTCTGACAAACAGGCAATGAATCTGGCACATCCAGCAGCAGCATTTGGGAAAGGTAACCAGGGAGCTGAATGCCAGGTACTCGCTCTCTGTTGCTAATGCTGTCTTATATGACTGTGCATTACATTCATATGGCTTGTACATCCACCTGAAGCTGACTGTCATAAATCTGAGTGAATATTTAAGCTAATGTAAACAGCCAACTCATTTAAAAAGAAAAAAAAAGAAAACTAAAACAACAAATAAAAAGACACAATGATACAGCAGCTCAAACATGCAAAGAGTACACAAAAATATCTCTCTTCATTTCAGTAACTAAACTGCAGTAACTAAACAGCTGTATCAACAGTACCTCTTAGTGGCCACAGTAATCTGCAACCAAAAAGAGGGAAGGAAAAAAAAAAAAAAGAAAAAAATCAAGAGTGGAAAAAAAAAAAAAAAGTAAGGGGGAAACGTTTGGGGGGTGGGGGGGGGGGGGGGGGTAACAAAAATTATAAGGCAGGTGTAGAAGGATCTGGTATCCTACCTGGAATAATCTCGGATACATTGTTTCAAAGACTTTTTTTTCACCTTCATCTTTTAAAAAGAGGAATGTGAACAGGTATCTCAACCTATGTTCTGTGTGCAACATGCACACACTTCCCACAAGTCCTGCTAGCGTAATTCCCCCTGGCCTTGAGAACTCACATTTAATATGTTTAAAAGTAAAGAACCCATTGGAAATACTTCGAATATGTAAAGTAAGTTCCAAACTAAGGTAAACAATCTTCATATTTCTTTCCATGTGGGTTGCAGAAGGGGCAAATGTGGAACGGGATACATATATCCATTTACAGTGTATCTAGATACCTAAAAATAACAAAGCATAAAGTTACTTTCGACATCCCTGTACTTCACTTTCACAAGCCGTGAAGGATTGCCAGAGAGCTAAATGATCAATTTGTGTTTAGATAAAGTGGGATCTGAAGACAACAAAGGCTCCTGTAAACAGTCTGCAGGGCTGGGACACACTTTTGCTTGCCCTGCCTGGGGCACTGGTACGCAGATCATGAAGCAGAAGGCACAACCGCCACAGCACACCACTAAGGCAAAGCTTGTAAGCATAAGGGATAAAAAATACATGGGCTATTTTGGGGAAATCATGAGTGCACACTACATTGCAATTAAGGTAATGAAGAGGGGAAACAGCAAGAATCCTAAGTAAAAACTTTCCAGACATAGCCACGCAAATACTGGAAGATACGAAACAAAAACAAAGCCTGCTGCCACCCTCCACCTCACCAAGCCAACCCAGGCACATCATTCACCAAAGGAAATGATAATGTGTAACCTCTTCCAGCCTTGATAAGCTTAACATTCATTCAGTTTAATATAGAAATAAGCAAATTGACCACTGGCTAAGTTTAAACTAGTGTATATATATATAGTATACAGGAGTGTTTAAATGTCCTCTATCATTTAACTGCAAACCGGAGTGCTAAATTTCCTCTGACTCTACCTCATGCCTGTAAATCTTTCAGCCAGTCATTAACTGCCTGGCAAAGGACTGCCACCTCATATATTGTCACTTAATTATGTTATGCTACATTGGGCTTCCTAGGAGGCACTCATTTAACACAAAAATACCTCTAAAGAAAACCATGTAGACAGACTGCCCAAGCCAGAGGCGATGAAGAATGCTGCTGACGGGGGAATAGAAATGACAACTAAAACAGCCTTTGGAACGGAAAGAGAAACCGTCGCGACAGGGAAAAAGAAACCAAGCATGGACATTTGAACCATCAGATAAACAGCAGCTGACAGGACGTTTTAGATCTGGAAGGAGGGGGCAAGAGAGGAGGAGGAGAAGTGCACCAAAGTGGAAATAGAAAATTACCCTCCTGAATGAACGAGATGTGTTTGGAATGAATCACAGGGGAAGGCGAGTGCAAACATCAGCAAGTCGAGAAGCTGACTGCGCAGTACCTTGCTCCTGAATCCCGTCTTCAGAAATGAGAGACGGCTGAATAAACACAATGAGAAAAACAGCCTGTTCTCAGCTCCTACCTTTGCAATGTTGAAATTAAATGCTTTTTGGGCACAGTCCTACAAGCACAAGGAAGACATCGGCACTGCTGACCAACATAGGCAAAGGACATTCAGCACCTCAGAACTGTCTTTCCTTCTTCTCACCCCAAGGGAGAGAGGCAGAGACAAAGAGATGCTTCGATCTTTCCTGCTATGGAAGGAAGAACAACCCTGTGCTTGTACAACACACACTACCTTCAGAGCCTACTGCCAAAAAAATCCAGACCATCAAAACTGAGCATAAAACAGCCATATCAGCGAGGTATATAAACCAATACAAACTCTGCCACGTGGCAGTAACAAACGCACAGACTCCTTCTTCAGTCACTAGAGCTACTGTGGATGCTGCTACGGATACAGCACTCAGAAAGAAGTCTATAAGAAGGCAGAATTGGATCTTTTGCTAGTCCAAAACTGAGAAAGATTAGGAACATCTGGACAAAAAAATTGAAAATCACTGGACAAATTCAGGAGTTATATAGAAATTGCCGGTCGGGGCCAACACTCAAGTAGGCTCTTTTTTCCCCTCAAAATAGAATTTTCGTGGAATATTACCAAATTTAGGGTGGTCTAAATCTCAGTGAGAATTTTGGTTCAGAATCTAAGCTGCATGCACACATATCCCTCATTTATTGAAAAAAATTGTCATATTTTTGCCTCCATTTGTCACTGATAAATTGATACTCTCTACTTGTGAAGAAAACCCATTCTGGGAAAACACAAAAAATATGGTGGAGAGTGAGAAATTAGTACCTTTCTTTGTTTCATCTCCCAAAGACTGCTCAGGAAAAGCATCCTTTGAATCCATGGATGGTACGGGATTAGGGACACTGCTTATCTATAGAAGAATGTATTGCTTACTATCAGATCACTACAGATAAGCAGCCTTCCAGATACTGGAGATGTTTGCTCAATAATTTTGAATTCCTACCCGCACAATTCAAGCAGACACCATTGGACACGTGATTGCCTTATGTGCTACTGAAACAATTACTGCAAACTGCACTTAAAGGATTTCTAAAACAAGAGGCACAACTAGTGTGTATTCCTCCAAGCTGGAGAAAATAAGTGAATTGAAATCTATCCTTTCTCCTTCCTTATCTTCACATCACTTTGCCAGCAAAGGTCAATTACATGCTCACAAACAACCCGCTCATAGAATCTGCAATATTAGCGAAACCTTAGTCACCAGTTCCGGCTGCATCTAAGTATAAAAAGCAGCAGCACTGCAAATCTGTGTTAGAGCTGGTCAGGAAATTATACCCCCACTTCCCAGCCCACACAAAAGCATTTTAGGAAAATAAACAGTTTTCAATTTAATTGGAGTTTCCACTTTACATTCAAAGTTAAATTTTGTTTGTTTTTGGCAACTAAAACCTTTTCTCAGTTCAGTAAGTTTTAGTGCTTTTCAAGACAGTCTAGAAATTCAACCCAAGTGGAAAGTTTTCATTTAAGCTTTTCATTTCATCAGGAAGTTGGTTTCTCCCATCCCACAGACTTTTGACCAAATTAAGCAACCTGCCTCACAGGAAAAGTCCCTTTCAACACACAGGACTTCTACCTTTTTACTTAATTATTACACACTCATTTCACACTGTACTGCCCACATTCCAAAATCAAAACACTGAATATTTATCCTGGGAATTTTTCCTGGTATTATTTCCAAAGTTTGAAATCAATTGGTAAAACTTACTCTAAACTAGTGCAGATATGTTTTGAAACATTCACTGTAAATGTCATCAAACAATGCTGATATCAACATTTTGGACAGCTTTTTACAAGTACAGTGTACTTGTGCACAAAATCTGAGAAGATTAGCATCTCACTGCAAAACTAAAGGCAGATGACAAAGCTTCAAATAAATTACAGCAGCATAAATCAGTGCTGTTTTCAGGTCACTGAGATCTCTGGACACACCCGAGGGCTGTCTTTTTTTTGTTTTTTTTTTAGGGAAAGAAAAAAAGAATCTGCACAAACGTGCTGCATACAGGAGCTTCCAAACCTTTGAATAGTTTGACTTTTACAGAAGGCAAATACAGATATAGCATGCAAATACAGTAACTGCCAGGCAGACTTTTTGTCTATCAGAAAATATAATAATATTTGTGTTCCTTCAGGGGTCAGAAATGTCCATTAGCATCCACTAGTTTTCAAATATAACTGTCAAAGTCTGCACTAAATTGGAAGTTTTAATATTTTAAGATGAAAGCCATCTGAGCTCCTCAGTTTAACTTTGATCTCCATTTTGCTAGCAACCCCTGGCCTACAAACCTCCATCAAAATTACCAAACTGAGAAAAGGAATAAGAGAAGCTAATAAAAATCAGAGCAAGAAACCATGCAGATAGATGCTGTCTCTATTCCCTAACACTGCAGCCCATTTTCATGGGACTCCATTCTCTTTTCATACATTGATGTCTAAGTCAACCCAAGCTGCAGTCAAGAGTGTTAGAGATGTCCAAACGTGTTGGCCTAGCAACTTCATAAGAGGATGGGATCTTTAAACCATACACATGCTGGGCAGGGACTTACTGTTAGCAGGCCAAATTCTCAGTGGTTAAATTCCATTAACTCCAATCGGGCAACACCATTGATTATTTGGTGCAGCAAAACAGGTTTACACCTTTTCCTCCCCGAGTTTGCTTTCTGACTTGTCTCAGCCTCTTTTGGACAGGTTATCTTAAAACAAATGAACACGACCGAAAAATGACTGCAGTGGCAAATATAATTCCAAACTAATAGTTCCAATGCTACAAAGTAAGAGAGTCCTTAATCATTTAAAGATACACGAGCCAAATCTTGTTATAAGAAGAAACTTACAATCATAAATGAGCTTTTGATAGAAGCAGTATTTCACTATGGATTCTGTGAACTGTAATAAAAAGCAATTTACACTTTCCAAAGACTATTTTAAGGGTAAATCAAGTTTATAATGGATTTGTTGTGCTTACCTACTCATATCATCAAACTTGGCTTGGAGAAGAGGTGCATTTGGAACCCAAATGAGTCAAAAACCCAACAAGAACAGGAGTATTTTAGTGTAATAGGAGTAATTAGATTTCCCAGAAATCAAGTCAGTACGTAGGCAACAGAGATTTTTCTAGGCATATATTCAGTAGTCCCATGATAAACATGATGACTTTTTTTTTAATGTCTGAAGAGTCTTTCAGTTTTGACATCAAAATTAAAATAATCATCTTGTAGCAATACTTCTACTTGTTCATAACTGAGGGTGGGGTTTTTTTCTGGTAAAAAGAAAAATCTCACATTGAGTGGAATGCACAGGCTTGTGCAAAAGTATGATCAAACAAATGCAGGAATGTCTCTGTGCTCAGATTTAAAATGAACATCCATGGGAGACCAAGACCAGATGATGTAAACCTCGTAGCCTAGAGCCTACATTCCCATGTTAGTATACAAAGCGCAAGTGAAAACAAACTTGCACTATCAATTCTGCAAGATGGCTTTCCAAGGCTGGGTCAATACCAGGGTCCTCCTCAGCCTTTGCATCAGAAACTACATGAAACAATGAGCCATTGTGGATTATGGAACCATTCTGCTAGTACCACGTGGCTGGAAAAAACTCCTTCCGCTAAGGTCTTGTCAAATCCCAGACACATACTCAAGGGGCTAGATCAATTAGCACAAAATTAGTGAACCACCTGAAGACATCTTCATGACTATGAAATTATGCTTCAGAAACCACTAAGGCCATATTTAAATAATTTGTGAAAGACCTCTACCATGATTAAACTCCACGGTACAATGTGGACCAACAGAATTTGAACTTGTATATGCAGATATTTCTGCTCTGGTTCTTTCCTTACCTGTTCCTCTGATATCAAGTGTCATACCTTGCCTTGTGCATCAAGACTCCAAGTAAAGTTGCAAATCTATCCTAGGAATCAGTTTTTTCTTCACTAGGAGACATTTCAGAACATATATCTGCATGCAACCCAGCAGAATACAGTCCAGACTACAGAGATTTCTAAGCCTCTGACACTAAGATCACCTTCTGCAACAAAGTTACAAAGTTTCTGGCATTTTTGTATTACCACCAGGCTTCTTTCAAAATAACTCCCACCTCCTTTGACTTTTTGAGGGAACAGGCCAAAGCATTTTGGATCAGGTCTTCCCAAAAGAATGTCATGGCTGAGACAGGCATCCAACAATTGAATATTTCACCCTAAAGCGTGGAACATCTGGCAAAATTAGAAAAAGCTGTGCACGATATTACAATAGAAAACCTGAGAGGTTACCAATCTCATCTATAACACCTGCCATAGATAGTGACTTTGGCTTAACTACATGCCAGTAGTTAAGAAGTTCTCTACATTTTCTTGGGGAGGTAACATGACTATATCCAGTATTTGTCAACTGTTAGCATGCTATAGCTCCACAGCGTCCCCTACTACAAGATATGTGCTAAAGCCATAGCTGAGACCTACAATCAGGAAACAGCCTTGGAAATGCTTGCTTTCCCCCCACCCCACCTCTCTTCAGAAAATTGACTGATGACTTGAATTTATTTGTCAGAGGAATGCAAATGCTGGTTAACAACTGAAAGATACTACCCAAGGAGGATGTGTAATCTCCATCAGTGGAGCCTCTTCAGAACAGGTCAAATGTTAGTCAGAAAGAATTTGGTATAGCTGAGTCTGCTGTGGAGAAAGAAACAACCCAGGGTACTTGACGAAGACCAAAGTTTCCAGCCATGATTGCTGTAGGTCCAGGGTATGCAACAGAGCAGAAAAAAAAAATGTTCTTGCAGTAAATTTGTTGAATTAGAACTGGTTTAAATGTTCATGTCAAAATCAAAACCAAGCTGAACTTCTCCAGCTTAAAGCTCTGCTCCATAGCCAAATAAAATACAAGCCTATGGTACATGAGTGAATTTTAAATTATTTGAGCTCGCTTACAAATTGCCAATTAAAATCAAGCACTCCTGCACAAAACCTAAGAATATTGTTTAACACTTCACAGAAAAAAAACTGTACTACTGAAACTTAAAACCAATCACTAGGGGTTTTTTTGTTCTTTTTGCCACTTCATGACAAAAAAATTCCCTCAATTTTGCCTAAAACCAGCTTTGTTTTCTACAGTTCTAGACTGACAGGCCTAAAAGAAAACTTCAAATACACTAAGCTTAAAATAGAATTTTTGAGAAGATCATTTTTATACAGAAGTCATCAAATCAGAGATGACTTTTTCATTGTGTTGTCCTCAAGTGTTTGTACTTTGAGCAACAATTCCAAAAGCAGCATTGGTTCTGTTTGCAATTCATCTCTCCAGTGAACATTTTTAAACTTGAAGAAGTGGCAGCAGGGAAAAGAGGAGAGGCCAAAAGACAAAAAATGTGAACGCATTTAAAACAGGGATTCTATAGGAATGAGACAGTTCAGTTTTGCACGCATGTGCATGTATTTTAAATTTAAAGGAAGTCTCGCTTACAAGGCAAAACCGCTAGTGGTGTGAATTATACGACTCCAACTTCCTCCAGTTTGGCAGAGTGGTAAGAGCTCTGCGGAAGGCAGCCACTGTGGTTTGACTCTCACTGATAATAGCTGAGCCTTCCTCCACCCCTTGAAAACTCAGCACTCTAAAAATAAGAAGGAAGCAAAAGGATAGCCATTTCCTTGCTAACATCAGTAGCTGGGAGGCTTGGAATGATGCCATTAGATATGCTGCTATTTATTGCCCATTTACACCCCATAGGAAGCTTGGGGAAGTAGTTGCCAAAAGAAAAAAAGAAGGGAAAAAAATAAACCTTCCTGTTTGGGTTAAGATTTGACAGGACAAAGTCAAATTCTTGCTTTACATTTTGCACGTTCTTGACCACAGCTATTTTCCCCCAGAGGCTCCTTCTAAAAACAAACAAGGATTTTTATACATGAAGGCTTTCAAAGTAAACACAGGAAGTATCTTCTCCAGTCTCCTACACATACCTCTACCCACTTTGCCTGCTGCTTCACTCTCTCTTCATTGAGCACTTTCATCCTGGACAGCACAAAATCAGGAGTGTTACAACATGTATATGCTCATTAATTCAGAAACTACTGTTTCATCAATACCAAAAGTTTTGTCAGTAATGAGACAAATTGAGACAAATTGTCTCAAATCAGGTCTGTGATTCTAGGGGAGAGGACTG
>NW_010165548.1:0-20504 GCF_000695765.1 Mesitornis unicolor | reverse complement strand
TGGGAAAAGAGCCATTTCTGAAGAATTATGAAGTTTGCTATCTCCTCTTTGTCCAAATCAGAGATGATCCAAACTAGTTTCTTCCCTGCCCAAATAAGGTCATACTTGCTAGGCTAAAGAAAGATGCCTCAGCATGTCCTCCTAAAGTTGTTTCACTTTGTTTAAATCAAATGTTTCTGAGAACCAAGACAGACTATCACCTAGTGGAGCTAAGCTAGTCATCTAGCTCAGATTTTTCCAAAGCCTACTCCATTGAGGAGTTATGACTTGCAATCTTCATCAGAAATGACAAATTTAAAAAAAAAACAAACAACAATAGGATGAAATCAGGTAAATGACTGAGGACCTATTTTGAAAGTGTCTACTCCAAATTAAAGCTGGCTAAGAAATGGTCCAACATTTCTTCCCTCATGTTAAAGTCACTTAACTCACTTCAAACTTCATTAACAAGATGCACAGAAGCCTAGTACATGGGTGTGGGGAATGTAAAAATGTGCAGTTTTGAAATTGCCAGATTTTCTTTCCTTAATTCTTCAAACAAGTACACTTATTTTAAAAACTTGCCAATACAAAAAATAAAAGTTAAAATTCTCAGCTAAGAATGAGTGAGACAATCAGCTTTCCAACCTCCTTTGCAACCCTGGGTCAGTCCTGATGCTAGCAAAAGCTGGAATAGTCATGTGGCTGCTATATCCTCCTTCATTCTTAATCACCCAATAACATAAGTCATAAAAAATTTTCATTTATATGGCAAGACACACCCTCTGAGAAGTATTTACCTCAGGGAATATAGTGGCTAGTCCTTTCAGGTCAGCATTAATCCTTTCTGAGCTGCCGTGGCTGGGCAGCAGTGGACATCTCAGCCCCATGTCAGAGATTTAGGTAAGCTCCATGCTCTCTGTCCTGGCCTCCTGACACAGCCTGGCTCAAACACAGCGGAAACTTAAGTAGCACCATAGAAGGGTAACTACACAATTTCTTCGGCCAGGGCACCAGTCTGAGTGATTAGGACTGGGCAGATCAGATCCCACAAAACCCAGAGCCTATAAGGATGCTACAATAGAGAATGCATACAATGAGAACATGTGGAAATACATCACTGGGACAGAGCAGGAAGTTTGTTTCCTGTCCTGCTAACATTGTTTAGGATTATAACAAGTTCTTCTGCAACAGGACAAAAAAGACAAGACAGAGTGAGAGACTTTTTTTTTTCTTCCCCCAACCCCCATCCTCCTTAGGAAAAAGAGGCATCCACACAGGACAGCCAAAAACCCAGTAGTCATAGCTCGTAACAGTGAAGGAACAGGAACCTGAGAATCAAGACCTCATGTTTGGCAGACACATCTCCTGCATTCACAGGAAAAGCTTTACCCTCTGGGATAATGGCTATTTCGAGCTCTCTGCTCTGGTTTTGTACAGGAACTCAGTGCCAGATCACAAAAAATTTTCCTCACAAAAATTTCATCCAAAGTGACAAGTTTCCATGAAAAGTTCCAAGGAAAAGATGTTCTCTTGGAAAATTCCTAGCCATCTCTAATCTTCATGTTAAATCATGGCCACAGATTTGCAGCACTTCACTCCACACATGCTGACAGAATCTTAGTAAAACTATACTGATCTCTGGTTCCTCCTCCATCCCTCCTTTGGGACATATAAAGTCCTGCATCCTTTGGGTCTTGTATAACCTCCAGGTCAAAAATGCAGTGCTTTTTCCATTTGTAAATCAAACTCCTGTTATTTGTCAGGAGCAAAGTATCCAGGCCTGAGAATTCATAACTTTCTCTTTTGTATTCACCTAGTCATATCTATTGTCCCCTCAGGGTTCGTCTCAAAAGTCCTCCCTGAATGGTGTGGCAAAGACTTCACAAGTATAGAAGGTTTTCTGTTACTTGCAAAGGGTTACAAGAACTGTAAATTCTTCACTTACTACCTGTTATTTCAGAAGAGCAGTGCCATCTTCAAAATAAGCAGAGATGGTTGAAAACAGCAATGATTCTCCCTCCAATGCATTGCACAATATCACTGAAACTTCTTCTGTGAATTCAAATATTTGAATTACAATTCCCAGCTGTAATAGAATTTATGCCTGTGTAGTAATTAAATTATTTCTCTTGGCAGCTTCCAATATCAAGTGGAAATGACACTTTTCTTTCATGAGCAGTGAGGATCAGAAGGCAGTCTAGCCACTCCACACACACTTCAGTTTTTTAGAAGGATGTTTTCCTGCTCTTTCCAAAGCTTGCAAACCTTGCCATTCACAGTCCCATTATTTCCTTCTTTCAACAGTTGGCACTGAGGACTCAGCACAAAGCTAACTCTACTTACTCATCTTTATTAAAAACTCTAGATCCATGTTTAATCTGGACTGAAGTACAACACAGTTGTCATATTGGCAACTAGGAAGTCATGAAGATGATTGATTTCTACATGGAAATTGATGTAGAACAGGCACTGAGGGCTAAGCTGGCTTGAATTATCTCAAATTTTATATAGGCCAAGTGCAAGTACATGGACAGTTCCCCTGGAGCAAGTGATGTGCAGTAATGTTATCCCATGGCAACTCATCTGTGTGCTAAGCCCTTACAACTGTAGCTATTGATCAGTCAAGACACAGTATTGGTCTGACTTTGACAAGAAGTAGCCAAAGGAATTGTGAACCCTCAGTCTCTGAGCACAGATTTCTTCCCATCAGGTACTAAAAAAAAAAAGAATTATTCACTTCTAAATATATCTCCAAACAATCACCATACCCATGAAGCAATAGCCTACCTAGAATGGGACTATACACGGGGGCCATTAAAGTATGTCATGTAGCCAACACTGCTAACTCTACAGAATAAGTCAAAGAAAAAATATATATTTTATTTTAAACTTCTTTTCCCTATACTGTCAAAACATCAACTACTCTGCCATCTTATCCTCCTGAACTGATAGGTCTCTGTACTTTTACAGTGTTTGTACTTGCTCTGCTTAGAATTCAATTTCCTCTGCTGATCTGCATGCAGGCAAATATTGCCAAAGGAACTAATGTATATTTGTTCTTCTCGAATTGCATACAGAAATATTGTTGCTATGCGGCGAGCACAAAACAATCTAGAAGTCACCTGACATCCTCCATCAAACATGTAGGAGTCATCAAACTTAATTTCCCCTTTGTGCAATAAAACACCAAGAGGAAGCTTTAATAGATTGTATTATGTAACGGTTCTATAAAAATAGCAGGCCAGCACTGGAGCACTTCCTTCCTGAGGCCCAATAACCTATGCTGAAAGGATACACACTGGTTTCCCTGGCAACCATGAGAGATGACACTAGGGGGAAAACAGCAACAAAAGGACCATTTTTTGCTTAGTAAAATAAGGTCTGGCCTCAAGCTTGTGATACAGAGAATACAGAGTGCCTGACAGAGAGAGAACCAGTTAATAATTCTGCTCAGGTCCCAGTGACCTTGCAAGGCTGTTAATGCTTTTCATTTCTTTCTGTTCTGCCTATTAAAATTAAAAATATATATATATATACAAAAAAATCCCACCAAAATCACAACAGAAACCCTACCTCAGCAAGTATTACAGTTTTAATTTTTTAAAATTTAAAAAAAAAATGTTTAGGCAGGGCAATGTTAGGGGTTTGTCTGCCCTGCTAGCATTTCCACAAGACATTCGCTTTATTTCCTCTACTTACATAGTTTGCAGGATTTTCAAATTTCAATTCAAAAGATGCCTTTCTGTATCCAAGCTTGCCATGCTTAGTACTCCATTGTCCAGCAGACAGCTGTTTTCAAGACATGGCCTTTGCAAGTAACCAAAAAAGAAACTCCAACCCCAAAAAAGTCATGACGATACAACACTATGCTAAAGGCACAACCCAGTGGGCCAGAATACTTAACAACAAGGTCATGTCTCTCTCTCTTGCCTTATTCAGTCCTTGCAAAACCTCCATGCTCCCACAGGGAGCCAGAGAGAAAAGTGACAAAATTGTTTTTTGTTTCAGTCCAACCTTAAGGGCTCGTAGATTTCTTGTGGCATAACCACACCAGTTTATTCTTGTCACTTGCAGCTTTCCCCAGCCAATTTTTAACCCTTGCTTGTTGCATCAGCTCCTGCCAAGGCAGTTCCCACATCAAGTTGCTTCCTTCAGTCACCTTTCAGATACCTGTGGCACACTTGGGTATTGCATAGTGCAAAACTGCAGTGGTGGTGAGCGAACACGCATGCTTCTGAGAAGAAGGAAAAACCATAAATCAGTTATTTTCTCTGAAAATCTGGAAAGCAGCTGTCTAAGACTCATTTTCACCCTTTATGAAAAACTTCTTTCCCTCTTGTCAGTCAGTAACAGGGGAAGATACGCATCTGAACAGGAAATGTAGTGGTACATAACTCTGCCACTGAGCAGCTCTACCATCTTGAAGTGATCCTGCACTCCTCATGCAAGTGAGAGAAGTATCGCACGTGCTACAGAAGAGGAAACCAAGGAACAGCAAGACCAGGTGATATGTTCACAATACGTCATTACTCCATAGCAGCAGAAAAAGGAATGCAATTCAAAGCACAGTCAGTTTCTAGCACTCAGCAGTATGCTTAGCATGAACATTTCTCACAGGCAAGAAATCTTAAGTGTAGGCTAGGGCTGTGAAGGTGCCTCTCAAACTGTTCATCACTTTCCCCTGCAACTGTAACAAAGTTTCTCTTGTGTTTTCAAAGAAGATCTTTGGATCCTAATGTGATAAACACTGCAACTCTTCTTTGCACGAGAGGTCAGGTGCACACCACTACTTCATTTGGCAACATCCCGCACACCAAATAACTATTTTACATAAGAAGAATGAAAAGGTGCATCACAACAATGTACACAGTCTACTCATGGGAGCTCTTATTTGACGAAACCCCTCAAGGACAGAGTAGCAACACCTTACAGGTAACAAGAATGACACCTTCCTGATAGTCTTTACTTAAGTAAGGTTCAAATCTGCCCAAGAAAGCATTTACTCAAGACAAGCAATAATTAAAAGCCTGTAACAGCACAGTCTGATTTTGTTACAGATTTGGTTCAGGAATTTTTTGTTGTTTCTGGCTGGTAGTGTTGGGGAGGGCTGTTGGTTGGTTTTGCTCTGTTTTCAAAGGGGGACAGATTTCTATCACCATCCTACATCACTCAGACACTCACACTCTAATACATAACACATTGCTAAAAATCATATTACTAATGGACACAATGCGAAGGAAAATTCAAGTCCCACAGAGATAGTCAGTCTCTAACCTTCAGCTAACCCTATAAGGTTACAATATTTACTAAGCAGTGCAAAGGGTGAATTACAAAACCGCTCCACAGGTAAATCAATAAAAATGAACTCATTTTTAGCTTTTTTTAATAATAAAATATTCTCTGCAATCTCAATCTTTCTATGTCCACAGTTTTCTGATATATATGCAGTAGGCTATATTTTAAACACAGTATATACAGACTCTTCCTGCAAAATGACGTTACTGTGTTTTTTTCCCCACGGGTTTCATAAGGCTATAGAGAGAGATGATGTTTCAGACGGGTGCCATCCCTGTTACAGAAACGCAGTAAATAATCTTTCTTTATGGTGCCATGGATTCTACCAGTCTGCTTTTAACAAATGCTGACACCAGGCCAAATTACTTTTTAGCTACATCACTATAAAGACAGAATAACTTCCCTGTAATTATGTTGCTTAGTATCATGATAACAGTAAAATCTGGAGCACAGACTTTCAGACAACATTTTAAAACAAGTTCCTCACCACTTATGCTTGCAAAAATCCTAGGGCAGTTTTGAAAGTAGCATTAGGCTGTTAAGCCCAGGTATCCTGGCTGAAGTACCATTTCTGGTCATTATAGTTCACTTGTTTAAAACGTGTCTTCAGTCTTCAAGAGAATATCTGGACATTCTTCTTCATTTCCTTTTGTAAGCGAAAAGGTGTTTGCTGTGTCTGTATTTCAGCAGAGGATTAAATCACCCCTATGTGTTACCTACTTCACAGGATCACACAGGTTCCTCTAGAGCTGTTCACAGTGGATGAAATTCTCCTCTACGCTGAAGGCCAGCACAAGGCCAAGGCATTGCATAAGTATTTAAGGGTTTAAACAGGATTTGAGGGGTGTGTAGACACCACAGCTGGATAAATTTCCTTCAAGATTCTTTAATTCTGACACACTGACCCTGACAAATATGTACATGAGTCCTTTATGTAGTGTCCAGCTTTCTTGGAAACTGGTGAGAAACAAATGCTTCTACCACCTTCAAGGAGGTTTCACACACACACTCTCTTGCATGCACATCTGCTCAATGTGGCACTGGGAACTGGTCACCAGGGCACTGGTGCAATGCTCGGTGGTTCCCAGTCCTGAGGTTAGCTCTAACACAAGTCTCCACAACAAGGTAGCAAAAGACCATAAGGACAACTGTCACAGAAAAGTTCAACTCTGTTAAATCCAGCTGCCCAAGCCAAGAGGGTATTTATTCCCTCAACTTAACGTGGGATGGAGCTTCTGAATTGCACAGAAGGAGCAGCAGCAGCAGCAGCAGCAAAGGCAACGTGGCCCAAAGTCCAAAGAACTGAAGAGCCCAGCAGTAGCACGGTGCCATAGCAGCACATTGTCACCCCATGCTCCTTCAGCTGCGCAGCTGGCAGGTATAGAGGCAAATGGTGTAATTCTGTGTTTAACAGCTCCTGTTCCTACCTGCACTCGCTACTGGGGAGCTTCCAGACATCAGCCAAATTTGCTGACTTTGTTGCAGGCTTCATTAACTTTGACAGAAAACCCTCTGTCTATCAGAAATGCGTCACTCACTGCTAATTAAGCAGCACTTCTCATTCTCTGTGCTAGTAACAGTGCCCAGTCATATTCCTGCCAGAGTGCCAACTCAGATACAGCTTACTTGCAGCCCAGTTAGTTACTATGTTAATTAAGCATGTAAGTAGATAGTGCATTAACACATCAGGATTTCCAAAGGCAATATGAGCTCACTGGGCATTTCCACTTCTGAGTCACAGCAAACAGCATAGGAATGTTTAAATCAGCTACAAATGCCTCAAAAACATAAGCCTCACATAAGATACACTGTTCAATTGGTGTAAAATCAGAGTCCAATGTTGTCTGAATTTTAAGGGCAAAACAAACAATATACTTGCTCCAAAATGTTTTAACACTATAAAGGCAAAAACAGTATTGAAATATTTAACCCTACAAAATTACCTTCAATCTGTACAAGGCTCCACAAATACAGGGAACATGCAACAGTATTGAAGCAAGCTGTAAGGGGGTGAAACAAACATTTGAAAGCATGCCAAGGCATGTTAAAATTGCCAATTAGAGTATGCTGAACTTGCAGTCACTACTAACTGCATGCCCCAGGACACTGGGGCCACAGTGTTACCTTATTTATACCTGTGGAAATCTGTGTAAGTTCCCTGGTTTTAAGTTGCACCTACTCAGTGAATGGAAAGAATGGGTTCAACATATATGGTCATGGCACTCTTGGGAAATGACACAAGCAGCTTCCTACAGGATCTGTTCAGCTAGGAGTCAGGTCTGCATTGCAACAACCAGGCTAGTACCCATGCTGGCAATGTGAACAGGAATTAAGGACAAAAGTTTTGTATTCTCAAATTAGTCTTTTTCTCGGTTACATCACTACATAAATTTTATCATTTCACCTTTCTGACCACATCAGACAGAACAGGAGCCTTTGATATTTTAAAGTTTGAGAGAGCACAAACTTTGAAAATAAACTACATGTCAGGATCAGGTCCTTCAGATTTGCATCTTGACTCTTCTACAGTCATGAGGTCTTAGCTGTTTAAAGCAGCTGCGCCCATATGGTAATATTTTCTGTTTTGGAGAATAAGATGATGTATGAAAACATAAGAGCTACCATGCTGTCTCAGAACAAAACATTTATCCCAACAGTCTGCCTCCTAATAGTACTGGAGAGCAGATACCTAAGAAAGAGAAGAACTCGGTGAGCACATACAATGCCTCCCTGGCAGGCTCCCAGCAGCCAACCGCTTCAGGATCAGAGACTTTCTATGCCAGACTTCTTTTTATCTATTTAGTCACCCTTAATTAATTTCTCTTTCATGAACCTGTCCAGTTGACCCTTGTACCCATAAAGCACACTATCTGGTTGCTTTAAGTGGATAGATAGGTATCCATGGTATGCGAGTCAGCAGCATTTTACTGCTACTGAAGGGAGGAAACTACAAACCAAGAGCTTTTGCAAGGCTACATGCTTAACAGCTCATGATTTCACCATCACCACCCCCTGCCATGCAGGCTACATGATGGAATCACCAAGTAACAGGAGTTAAATAAGGTAGGCTAAAGCTGCGCATCTAGATGCTACCAAGTTCATGGGCACATGGAAATTGGGATCATAGAATCATATAATAATAAGGGTTTTTTTTAACCAGATAGCAAAACTCTGTCTCTGAAGTATCTTAACAGAAGCAGAAATTTGCAGATGCATCTCTGTTTAAAGTGATACAAAGCTGACTCTGCAAGATGCATCAGAGGATAACACAGAAGAATTATTTTCTTAGCTCCAAATTCATGAAGGAGAAATCAATTACTGAAACCATCAAATAATAATCTTAGAAACTTGCTTGTGGTGGCACATTATTTGAAGACAGAGAAAGAAATGAGGCCATGCAGAAATGCTTCAGACACACTACCATGATTTTGAAGCCAAAATTCCACTGATTTTCATCACATAAGACAAAAAATATATCCACCAGAAGTGTCAAAACAAAAGTTACTGCCTCCTGGCACTCCTGAAAGATTTACATATGCTGTTACACCAGCAAGTCCTACTTAAGCATTTAAAATAACCTTTAAGTGGGATTGAAGTGAAGCAAAGCAATTGTGCAAAGACCCATTGCACAGGAGGGAATTCTACCATCTGTGCTCAGTACAGAAACTGGTCAGCACTACATCTGTTCAATGGTTCATCTTCTGCTACTGTATGCAGTGGCTGAACAAAGTACCTTTCCCTCTGGAGGCTCTTCTATATTGGAACATAAACACACACACACACACATACATGTATACATATGTATCACCAAATCTAGTCCTCCTGTTACAAAGAATTACTATCCCTGTTTTACAGAATCAAAATTAAGCAGGGAAGGTGGAACTTTAAGACATAGAGAGCCCATTTAGAAAAAGCTGGAATGATCACTGAATGAAGCACAGTCTTTTGACCACAGAAGGACAGAAAGATACTTGAAGACCTCTATTTTATTCACTCGGCATTGAGCAACTTTGTCTGTAAACCAGAAATGGATAATTCAGGTCCCAGAACAACTAGATTCTTAGAGAAAAAAAACAAGTCATAGACACTGAATGAGACTCTCCTAACACACACGTGCACACACAGAGATTAGAACCCTGGCAAATCACCTGGCATCAGTCTCTTGCCCTTAAAACAAGCAGAGAACTTGCTTGCTGCCTGCAAAGTGACAGAGAGGGAAAGGTCACGATCTCACCCTTGCTTTGCATGAGTGCACACACTTCATTCTTGGTGGAGATGTTAGTGCTGTCTCTGGTTTATGCTCTCCAGAGACCCCTGGAAGGAACTCTGCCCCAGACAGACTGAGAACTGCAAGGATTCCTACAGCATGTAATCCAGGAATCCCATCCTTTACCGTGCCTCCAAGAGCCATGGACAAGCCTTTTACATGAAGACCCACTACTTAGGAATTCATCCTTTCTAAAAACAGAAATTCTTATGCCTGCAAATATCTTATCGGCCATCACTACGAATCTCCTCTAAAACAGGCAGAGAAGATAATGGAAACATCCATTATAAAAAAAAAAAACAAACAAAACCAAACAAAAAAACCAAAAACAAACCATTTCTCATCTTGTTTTTTGATTGAATTTGGGTTTTTTTGCAGTTTGTAGCAAATATTTTGTATTTCACAAGTGCTCCAGTAATGTCTCCTATGCATAAAAACAGTTCCTTTCTCTCCAAGAGCACATATGACTGCTAACACAGATCATAATCACTCAGATAAAAGCTATGTCTTGCATATGATCCTTCAATCTCATTAATATAATTCTGCTCAGAACTGCTATTTGGGAGTGGAAACTGTTGCACTAAGCGCTACACACAACACATCGAACAAGTCTTCTGCAAGAGAAGACCAGCTTTACACACACTGAGGTCTTGAACAGCTACACAGTCAAACTTACAGTGTTCTAGGGCAGTATGAGACAACAAGGATTTATGGATTGAACGCATTGCCATATTCTTCAGTGTAGCAAAGATTAAGGCAAAATGGTTGCAATTAAAATAAGGCCTTTGTAATAAGAACCATTAACCAAAACTCACGTGTTTTTGAAATAAGCTTTTCATGTCAGTTTTCAGATAATGAAGATTTTATGAGTTTGGTTTTCAAATGTTCTGTCTTCCATTTTCAACTCTGTGATTCTCTCTTCTCCAGAGAAAGATGAATAGAAGAGAAAATTTTCCAGTGTCACTTTCTCCCATTCGAAATAAAACAAAACAAGCAAGAGATTTTGCTAGAAAAACAATGCAACATGAAATGCTATGTGTCCAGCACCAAGAACTGAGTCTACCTAAGACAAAAAAGCTTCATGTTCTCTGCTTCTCCTGAGTATAAGCTGCAGCTTCAAGCTCTGTGGATCCTATGCTGTTATTTCCTTCAGGAAACTTCTGCAGTTCCAGAAGTTAATTCTGTTTCTAAGCCACATCTACAGGCCTTTTTTTGCATGTTTGCTGTTAGACGGCCAGCACATCAAGGCAAACATTTGGAATAAAGACTTGGATGCCAGCCACATTTGTTGTTGAATGAACAAAGCCAATGCTACAAAACTAATCAATCAGACTTCAAGGTATAAAACAACTGCCCTCTTTGGCCAGAGGAAAGATCACCCAGCCTCTCATTGTCGCCCCTCATTTGGATACATACCTGGCAAGAAATACCACTGTTGTCTGAAGCACTGACAAGGGCCAAAGGCTAAGAGCAGCCAAGAGATGAGATAAGCCATTGGTCTGACATAGCAAATCACATCCTTTGTTCATCATGTTTCCTGGGGATTTGAAACAGCTCTTCCCATTCTCTCTAAAACCAGATAAATAAAGAGTGATGGCTTTAGAGCTTTTCAAGCGACAAGAGCAGGAGGAAAGGCAGGCCTATAGTAACAGGCTTTAACAAGGGTAGTATCAGCTGACATAAGAACCCACATATTGGCTTATTGAGCAGATTCCTCCAACACAAAATAACAATAGTTTACTCCTTCATAAGCAACTCTAGCAAAGATTTAGTACTTCCCATATGCATGTTCTTAACATTAAAAGAAAAGGTCAACACCATTCTGAAAAAGCCAAGCTACAAGCCAGGACAGTGGGAAAGGAAGCCAGTTTTTCAGCTCTAACCCTCTCATGAGTCTTATCTGATCTCAAGTATCTGATAAGTATCTCATATTACATGACAATTTTCAAGTACAACACTGAAAAAGAGCAATAATAATGTTGCATGTTGCATAGGACAAACATTGTGCAGAGAAGAACAAAGAGCTGGCACAGAGCACAACAGTCCTGTCCATGGCTTCTGTTCTTGCTGGTGTTACACCATCAGAGAAAAGTGGTGCTACACAAGCATTTTGAAGGAGTGGAAATGGCTTGATCAAGCTGAAACATACTAAGAGAAAAATTATTTTCACTTTTTCTTCTTGATGTTCCCACATGTATTGGGTTTTCTGTGAAGGGGTTTTTGGTTGTGTCTTTGGTAACGGGGGAAGGGCTATGGAGATAGCCCTTTAAGAAGCTACCTGAAAATCACCTCCCTTTCCTTTGTCAGACCCACCTCTGACCAGGGCCAAGCCAATCAGCACCCCTGTGAATTCATGTATTTAAGGGTGGTGCAGGGCACCGGCCCTGACCTGTGCGGCCCCAGGTGCGGGTGGTGCAGCCCCGGCCTTGCCCGGCCCGGCTGGGCTTGGCTGGCCCCAGCTGCAACTTAAGCTTAAGCCCTGCTGCAGCTCATCCCGATAAAAAAACAGAGAGAGCTGGGATCTCCATAACCACCAGAGGAGACCTGCAGCAGAGAAAGGAGTGGGGCCTAAGGAGAACAACTTTGAAGAACACCAAGGTCGGTCTGAAGGAAAGAAAAGAGAGGGAGGAGGAGGAGGACACAGAACCCAGGTTTCCCCTTTGCAACCTGTGGTAAAAGCCGGGTCAACTGGTCGTGTGTGAGGGAACTGTGACCATGGGCAGACCCAGACTGGAGTTTTGTGGACTTGGGCTGAAGCAGTTTCGTGTGTGAGGGAAACTGCAAATGTGGGCAGACCCAGATTGGACTTTTGAGGACTTCTTCCTCTATAGAAAGGGGGCCATGTGGAAGCAGAGAGAGACATTGGGCTGAGGTTTTTTTTTCCCCTACTCCAAAGAAAGCACGTGATGTGGCGGGGAAAAGGACCGTAAAATCCCCCCCCCACCCCCCCGCGCCTCCACCCCCATCCCTCTGCGCCTCAAGGCAAAGGGGGAGGGGGAAGGTGAAGAAAACTGGGAACAAAAGCTGAGCCCGGGAAGAAGGGAGGGGTGGGGGGAAAGGTGTTTTGATTTTAAGATCTGGTTGTATCTCTCATTGTTCTACTCTGATGTTGGTAACAAATAAAAATTGTTTTGTTTTTTATTCCTTATGATGAGTCTGTCTTTTGCCTGCGACCTGTTTAAGTGGTGAGAAGCCCTCCCAGTCCTTATTTTGACTAGCCCTTTTTTGGGGCATCATGGTGCTCAGTTATGCACTGGGCCTAAACCACACCACCACGCTTAACATTTAACACCCACAATGAGATTTGTGGTTAGAGCAAAAGTAAACCCATTATCAAATTTCTCTGAGACTGTCCTGGAAGTTGACATAGTAAGAGTAAATTTTATGCACCTGATTCTGTACACCACACACTTCTGAAAGTAAATACGGCTAACCTGACTTGGGACTATCTGTGAAAGAAAAGGTTCAACAACTGTAGAAAGAAATTTATTTGACATGGTAAGTATTGCAAATGAACTCTAAATTCTGTCAGCTTATTTGCCCACTTCTTATCCACAGAAACAGCCTTCATCTTTAGTTTGGGTCCTTCAGGTTCAGCACTCATCTGAAAAAATGTTGTATGCTCAAATACAGCAATACTGACAAAAATTGGTGCAATATTCCATGATGCTCCAGAGTTTCATAAGGAACCATCTTTTTGATGCTTCTGACAGTTCCTCTGTGCAATTCAAAAGCTGTATCAAATATTTCAAGTTATCCTTTCATAGTCATAAAAGCAGAAAAGAAAATAAAGAATGGACAACTTGAAAACTACAGCTAGAATACAGAAATCTGAAGTTATTCACAGATTTTGGATAAAACACATAAGAAAGACTGTAAAAATGCCGTGCTTAGTTCCACCCTAAGAGCTTCAGAATGAGAAAGAAAATAATTTAGCTCTAGATCAAAAGATGTGTTTCTTTGGGGACTTTGTAGGTTTTTTCCTTCCAAAACCCAAAAAAGAACTCTCCTCACTGTAAAAGGTGTTTTACAACTTTGGGGCACCTACAGATCAGTCAAGCAGACAAATACATATATGATGCCCTCTACAATGTATGGTGGTTTCCACTAGAATAAGTACCAGCAAATGATCTCCAAGATTTCAAGGTAACTGAGTTTGAATTCCAGTGGATGGCTGGTACATTCCCAATAAAAACACAAAATCTACCGCCTTTCAGAGTTTGTCCAGCAACAGGTTTGAATGAAGTCCTACTTTTAATCATCTTAAACCAACAAGGATATTCTAGGAGATAGGTATCTTCCCCAATTACTTTTGTTGGTTTAAACAAAATTATTGTGCATTCCATATTTGCTCAACTATGAGATTCAAGTAAACTCAGAATTATTCTCAAGTCAAAACCATGAGACCCAAAGAAGAACTGCTAATTTCACGTAGTTTTGATACTGAATCATATGACAAAGGCAGGCTCATACAGTAGTTCTTAGAAAAACGTGTTTACCCAAAACTGGATAAACAAAAACTGTGAGGACTTCACCCACAACTGCATTTTTAAAGAGTTCATTCTTGGCACAGATGGGAACAACTCACATCAGCTTGAATGGAAAACTCACCTGTTTGTGCCAGGACTAACTTTGGTCTCCAGCATCTGCAAATACAAGGCAGAGGACCTGCTTGTCCACAGCTAACTGAAGTTTTACACCTTTGTAAATTCACTCTTTTTGTTGAGGAGCAGAAGCAAAACAGCGGCCAATCAGGAAGTGGGCTGGTTTGTTTTCAGAGATATTCAATAGGCAGCAGACACTGTGCCATATTTAAGCAATAAAGAGCACTCCTTCTGTCCATCATAAGGACTTGTTTGGAATTATAAAGACATATGGTATTTTTAGAGGCTGAAACAAACATACTGACTCACACCACTGCCAATTGAGAATGGGGCACATTTACTGATGTAACCAATGTTCCACTTCAATCCGCTTTCCCATCAAACCTCAACATTTTATTTTAGCTTCAAGAAGGTTTATTAAAACCCTGCAGCCACATGATAATTCTCTCAACTAAGAAATGCAATGCAAGGCTTGAAAAAAATAAAAGCCAACCAAAACACACAACAAAACACACAGACAACTATGCAGTCCACTCCTTTTAAAAGTCACACTTTCTAAGCTATACTCAGCATTCCACTGAGTTAATGTTTTATGGTGCTGTTTAAATGAAAGGTAAGAACAACCATTGTTTCTCCATATTTTTTTTAAACACCCAAAATCAGGAAATATGGGGTAATATCTCCAACTTTGTAACCAAATATAACTTCAGACAAATTACTGAATGCTTTGTGGATTCATCTTGCTGTTCTTAACTGGCAGATAATAATGATTTGTATTTGTACTACAACAGCATCTCTATCCCCTTCTCCAAAAAGCTCAAGTTTTCTAGTATGTAAGAGGCAGACACAGCTGACAAGCATGTAGATGCTTACCTACCCACTTCAGTAAGAGCTGGAAGTTTAAATCTCAATACTTATGCTGTAGAGAGGTTTTTTAACTTGTTAGATGGAAGATGATGAAAATGCTGTATTTATCACTTGGTTGCAAAGATACTTCTTAGACATGGAGCAAGAATATCTTTGCAAGAAGTTACCTAAGCTGGGGTCTTCAGTCTTCTCTAAATATTTACTGCTTCAAGCAAAAAGTAGCTGAGTAAATGCTTTTCTCCTAGATGACAGCAAGTAAGAAGCACAGGAAAAAAAATTATACTGTAGTGAATCATATGCGTATTTTGACTGGGGGAAGCTCTGCCAGAGAATGGAAAGAAAGATTAATTTAGTTGGTTTATCCCTTCCTTCAACTTCCACACAGACTAAAACAGTGCCTTCTTACAAAGCCTGCCCACATCCTGGCTGCCCTCCAGGGAGGCACTGGTGTATGCAGGCCGTGTATCAGACAGCACTTTGTCTTCGCCAGGATGTGGTCTGCTTTTGTAACAAGGTCTATGCAAATGGCTGCCCATGAGTCCTTGCAGCCGACTGCAGCAAACACCACTTGTCCCTTCACTAGACGTAAATGAACTGTAACTACCTCAAAGCAGAACAAACAATATAAGAAAAGAAGGGAAAACATCCAGATTTAATCAGATTAATCATAATGGCTCTCCTAAGGAAGGACTCCCTGAAGAGGAGAATTCAAGGAGTTATTAGCAGCCATTAACCAAGTTTCTAGCCTGTGATGTGTTATGCAGTGAAAAATACAAGTCTATGACTTCTCTTTTAAAAGTATTTGGGAGAATTATTAGCTTTGCAGTGGGCAGATTAGTCACAGTGCAAACTGCTGTCCTAAGCATTTCATATTTGTTTTGCATTCCCAGCATTCTGCTAAAAAGAAAAGAAATGGAAAAAAATACCTGTCTGGGCTTAGAAACAAATGCACAGCTGAGCTGTCAAGAGGGCTGCTATTCCCCTGTTGTGCTAAATACTCTCTAGTCCTTTTGAATCCTATTTCTGCCACTTCCCTTAAGCGTGGAACACCTGACTTCAGAAAAACTGTTTCTTTTCACAAGTTGCTATTGTAGCATTCATATTAAAAGACAAGAGAACAATGAACAGTAAGGAATTCCTGGAGTTTTTCCTCAAATTTTCTTACCTTAGTCCTGCCACCGTGTTGTTAATGCATGATCTTGGGGAAAAAAAATGTTCAAAATAATTTCACTGTGACTAGTTTTCAGGGATGCAGGAGTCCATTTCTGAAAGCAGAGAGATTAGGGTGACTAAAATCTGAAGTACTGATACTTCACTGGAAGAATGGGTGCTGACAGCAAGCTCTTAACTCATCAGTAGACGTATATCAAACTAGATAGGTCACAGAGTCAAAAATCTCATGAAAGCAATAAGAAACAGGGAGCAGTGAGACTAACCTCTCTCCTGATTAACACAAGATACCCACTTCTATGCACATATGGATTCCATCACCTTGACTAGAAAAAACACAGTTTGAAGGGACTAGTAGATCCAGATATATCACATTTGGATAGTGGCACACTTGGAGCACATTAAAGGGAAGTTGTGTCCAAGCCTGTACAGCTGGCATGGAAATAATACTCCTCACAGAATAACACTGAGCTGTTCAGCAACTTAAGCATTGGGACCCAAGTGTTAAAGATGATCACAGTACCTCCACTTTCATCACAGACCTCAGGCCGAGAACAAGCTATAAAGAAAACAGAATGGTTAAGTATGCTGGGCCCACCATGTTTGTAGCATCCTCAGATAAACAGGCTCACATGCCATCCTGACCCCATCACAGAAGTTGTCCAAGGCCACTTTCCCTAGGCCTTTACACCAAACTTTAAATCAGCAGGGTAATTTACTGCCTCCTCTCACATACCAAGCAATAAAACAGGAACTAATAAATTTTAGACTATTATGAAAAAATTCTGCTGTCTGCAGCTTTTGTTAATCCACAAGCCTCTCACAGAATACTGTCAGTAAAAGCTCCTGACATCAAACAAAGATTATTTAGCAATCCCAGTGCCAATGCATTATTCAGATTTGAACCTCTGGTTAGCTATTCCCTTTCTTTGGGAAAACTGAGGACCATTCACCATTCACAACTTTTTAAATGGAGATTCACAGGCAGCAGAGATGGACTGTAAATCAAATCCAAACAACACTGACAACATCTGCCAGCATCAGCAGGTGCTCTGCAGCATTTGACTCCCTGCTCCTGGTTTAGGAAAGTGCTTCTCTAACCAAGAGGTCTGGGGCACAGCGATGAGGAGACTCTTCCCTTCAGGTTTCTCTCAGCACTGTCTCTCAGTGCTCAGTACAGAAGAGGCTCAAGAGTGCTCCTGATCTTCAGTTACTGTTCAGTGATTTGGATCTTTCCATGTACTGAGCACTCACTCCTTGCACTGCTGTCAGTGGACAGTCAAGTTACAGCTGAGGGTCAACTCAGGAATGGACACAGCAAAGGCTAATGTTATCCCAGGGCATTCCAAATCAAGGCATTAGGACCTGTTGTGACAGGACGTTCAGCCAAACCGCTTTTTCTTTTTAATCTCAGTTATTATCAACACTGGGGTTATATGAAATACCAGAACAACCTTCCAAAACAATTAGCATTAGGTTTATAAATCTTACTGAAGCACTTAAAAGTTATCTGCATCTGTCTACAAATATTAAAATTTGGTAATAACACTTTTCTGTGTTATAGCAGAGTCTCCAGCAACTTCTGCTTCATGTTCCATTTCAAACATTCTTCTCTCCCCAGAGCACGACCCTTTTCCCCAGCCAGTTACACTCTGCTCCTAATGGGGATAGGGTTAAATTTACAAAGTGTTTTTATCCTAATTACAAGCCTTTCAGCTAGTACCTTGGTCTTAGCCTCAGCAGGAAATGATATGCAAAATATACTTTCATGCATCTGACAGTCCCCAAAACTACCGGTCATATAAATTCTGCCAATTAATTAATTAAAGCTAAGCAGTGTCGTGTGTGCTTAAATGGTCAGCCTGTCTTGAAGTAATTATACCTGAAGGCAGGAATACATCAGGGTTTCCTTCTCTTGGAATTAAACTCATATGGGCAACTGAGAAACAGTCAAGGGACATTTGCTAATGATTAAATCCAAATCACATCTCCTTTCAGTGTTCTTGCCAAGTACAAGCTGCTGCATGGATGCTGATGGATTTGTGGAGGAAGGAGGCAGATGGTACAAGGCACTTGTCAACACTGCACTGCCTACATGAGGCTCTCTCACACCCAGTATTGCAGAGGCTTGTGCTCTAAAGCAATGTATTAGGGAGTCAAAATGAGACCCTCTGAGAAAATGTAATATAACATATGATATGTTCACTACCACTGATAACATTTGATGCAATTCTTAGTGTTATGTTTCATTTGCAAGGTAACCACTGCACCTTGAAGATCTGCTTAATTCACCTTTATTAGTAACCCTGACCATCAGCCTAAAGATGATAAAAACCCTTTTCCAAATCAGATGCTGATTTCAGAGCTCCCTCTCTCTCCCTTTGGGAGTTTGCATTAAATCTTTGCATTTCATTTTGACTCATAGGGTCAGCTGAGTATAGGGACCATCTGGTTGTAAACAGATTCCTTGTGGGAAGTTCCCTTTTTAAAGGGACAGTTTATACAGGAAAACACCTGAGCAATCTCATGTTTTGATGCAAACAAAGATGGAGAAGAGCCATCAGGCAAAGCTCCCAGTGTGCAGGAGAATGTTAAAGTCCCACCTTCCGCACTGCAATGTCAGAAGACATCTCATGTCTTGATGGTCTTCTCTAAAGGACCATCTAAAGATGATTTCTAGAACTTGACAACAACATTGATTCAGTTAGAAAAAGATTAAGAGGTTGCATTGCTCCATCCAAATCCTCCTTCTTGCTCTCAGGTACAGAGCAAGGAGCACAGAAGGCAGAGAGAGAATGAGAAAAAGAGAAATCACCAACCACTAATCGCACTTACACAACCATATTTTCACTCAACAGCATGTAACTCCAAATTCACACCCCTCCTGACACAGCTCTCAGCCTGTTAGTCGGAAGGATGCTTACTGTGGCCCTCAAGGAGCTAACAAATTCAGCTTTATCTCTCTGGGTTCTGACTGGCCCATGCGGCCACACAGGAAGATGATTATGAATGAGAATACAATGAGTAACTTCTTAAACAGGCAAAAAAGTCTGACTTGAATATTCTGCTTAGATTCCCATCCTTTGCTGATTCACTGAGATGGTGCTAAGGTTCTTGAAAGGAGAAGGCCATACTAGTATGAAGTAGAAGTCTACTTCAACAGAGACCAAATTTTCTGCCATTCTGGAGATAGCAATACCAACCTATAAAATCTTACATAGACATATCACTAAAAGATTAACTTAAGTCCAGGTTCAGCCTTAAAGAACATAATTTGAAAGATGCAATAAACTAGAAAAGGAAAATCCAAAAGATCTGTGCAACTCTTCTCTGGAAGCTAGCCGTGATTTTTTCATCCTCAAAACAAACAAAAAAGCATCTTTTTGTCAAGCTTAGACTCGCAAATCCTTTTTCAACAAGAGGTAAAACTATGTTCCCTCCCATTGTCTCATTAATCCTCTTCCCTATTTTAACACACAGATGGTTTTATTTTAGTTAGATTGAAATATTTAGAAGAATATCTATCTAGAAGCCAGTATTCTTTATTCCTCTATTACAACAAAATTCAGATATACTAATCATAACAGGCCAGTTCTTCTTTCTGTCTCTCTGTACCTGGCTTTTTCAAAAATGCCAGAAACAGATTGCTTCAATTGTACCTAAAATAATCTACTGGTACTTATCTAGTAATATTCTGGGGTTTCAAAATGCAAACATAAACATAGCAGAGATCATTCTATGGCAGAAATCACTGTTTACTTTGTGTTTTGTTAAAATACTTCTAGGAGATTAAACTGCCAAAATACTTGGGGTGGGGGGGAGCAGCTTTTAAAAGCTGTTTTGGCATTACAAAGTGTGCGGTATTGGGCACAGGAGAGAAGGGAAATGACAAAACCAAAGAACACAGTTGTCCTTCATCAGAGTAGGCAAATCAAGATCAGCTGCTTTTTGAAGATATTTTGTTGAAAGGGTCCCCCACAACAGAGTTCTCAAGACCGCATTTTCCATTTCAGTCTCACTGGAGCGGAATATTGGTTGCAGTATGACTGTTAATCAGTACTAATTGTGAAGACAGACACTGAGGCAGGAACATCCATAAAGTCAGCTGAGCCAGCAACTTCATTTTAGCTGTCCTAAGGGCTGTTGGACAGTACTGATTTCAGGTCACTACCAGAAATAGGTAGGTATGTGTCTCCCCTAGCAGTGAATTATGTTAGAACACTAAACTTACCTCCTGAGATATCTAGTCTATTTTAGTCCAGCTTAAAATGAAATAAAAAATAAATAAATATAAAAAATTAAAAATAATAAAAAATAAA
>NW_010165547.1:0-12837 GCF_000695765.1 Mesitornis unicolor | reverse complement strand
GGGAAGCCCGCCCCGACCCCCCCCCTCTCCACCGCACAGGAGCGCTTCGGAGGAGTGAGCAGAGCAGCTTTATTTTATACTGAAAATACTCGGTACAAACACGGGGTGAGACAAAGGCCGGGATAAACACCGCGATGGGGGACACGGCACCGGGCAGGGACCCGGGTAGAGATGGGGTGGACGTGGTCCTGCCCCTGTCTGGGGTGCTCTGAGAAGTAAAAGCCCAAAATTTCCCCTGCATGGAGAGCAGCAGTGACAGATGGATCACCAGACAGGTCCAGTTCTGCTGGACGATGGGTCCCCCAGAGAGGAACCTGCAATGGGGACAGGGCCAGGCATTGGCCAAGACGGTTTCAGTTGCAATCTCATTTCACAGCAGAGGCAGAGGGCAAATGTGGCCCTGCACAGCACCTGGGAACCAGATCCTGCACCCCAAAGAGCACACGGGGAACAGGGATGGTGCTAAACCTGCCCCAGAGAGCACCTCTCACCACTGGCACTGCTCTGCACCCCAGAGCCCAGGGAGCTCCCAGCAGCCAGGACTTCAAGAAACAGCCCTGGCCCACATTGAGCTCATCAGTACATGGCACTGGCAGCCTGGGAACAGAGACAGCCAGAAGTATAACACACCAGATTCGGGAAGGATGGGGCAGGCAGACACTGCTGCGCTCTTGCCCTGGGTAGCCCAGACACCAAATGAACCGATTTGTTGCCACCATGGCCCGTGGTGGCCAAACACTAAGAACAAAAACAGCTTTGGTCTTCAATTTGAACACAAAGGCATAACAAAAGCATTTCTCCCCAACCTAGGGCTCGCAGCCCCAACACGAACCAAGAACAACGGAACAGCAGAAGTTTCAGCAGCATTTCCCCGTTACAGAACTGACAATATCTCGCTCTTAACTCAAGCTGAAAACCAAACAAGTGTCACCCTCAGCACCACAGCGTTGTCACAAGCAAACACTCAGCACTGTAAAGTTGACACTAAGGTTAAGGAGGGTTGTGACAAAGTAAACCACATCTTCCGCTGATTTACTGAGTCCCATCACCTAGCAGGGACCTCCCAGAGAACGAGGGGCAGGGCTACAACAAATCCCGAGTGGCCACAGCCTTGCAGGCATCAGGAAGAGCTCTCAGATCCAGCTGTACCACCCTGCCACATTAGGGCCAGAACGGCTTTGTCCCTCACCAAGCAGCAGAGCCTCTTTGCTCTTGGTCCCCAGGGGTACAGAGGCTCTCTGCAGACCTTTGGGGCTCCCCAGGATCATTTGCAATGGCTCTGAAGGCTGCTACAAGAAAGAGCAGCTCCTCATCCTGTCAGGAGATGCATTAGGCACAAGCAGTGTGGGGACAGGAGGTTTCTCTAGCACATTAAGGCACTTCAGCATCAATCCTTTTCCTCTGCAGCCTGAATCACACCCACACTGAGTGCTCTTTCAGGGGGATAAAAGGCTTAAGGCTTCTGGGGTAACAGTGCCCAAGGGGAGTGTTTTCAGAGTCTTCTTTTAGTGTTACTTTATTCCCCAACTTCTGTTGGCTACTGGAAAACTCTGGTTGCATTTACCTGAGGAAAGCAGGTCCTGCTCCATGAATGGCTACACAGGCACCCAAGCCAGAGCTGTGCACACAGCATCCACGGAGGCAGTAGCACCTTGATGTAATGAGCAGTACAACTGGCACACCTGCTCACCTACAAAGTCCACAGACATCCCTGAACACTCTGATAATCCTCTGGTCTTACTCGTCCCACAGGATCTGCACAGAGAATTTATCAGAAAGACCAGGGCATACATTTCCTTTCCGTGATGATTTTCACTGTCACATTTGCACGTTCAGCATTTGACATGCCTGGAAGGCAATTCAGAATTCATCTCCCAGCGTCAGAGACCACACCAGCTCCAGCAAACACAGCACAAACACATTCCACAAGATCAAAGCTACTGCAAAGCCTGACACCGAAGCCCTGAACGATTCCAGTTAGCCAGTCAGCAGCTAAACACTTCTGGCAACAACCCCGATTTCTCACGGCTTGGAGAAGTCTCACATCTTGTACCCAAGCAAAGGGATGGTAAAGTGCTGAATAGGTTTTTGGTTGTAGGAGCTCTCGACTCCTGAGGGTTTCAAGTCTTTATCTGCTGCCTTACTTTGGGGAGTGTTCTTTACTGGGTGATGCAGTTGTCTCCCATGTCCTGAGCATATCTGTCAGATATTGCCGTCCTTAAATCCTCCACCTCTTTGTGAAGCTGTTTTACCTCCACCAGCTTCTTTGCAAGTCCATCGGGGCTCAGCAAGTCGTCCTTCTCCTTAGCAGAGTACTGCACAGCTGTGGAGTCAGAGAAGGGAGTTACCTCTCGGGCAATTCTGACCAAGGATCACACACATTTGCAAGTGAGCCAGAAAAACCAACGTACGTTTGCAAAAGAGGTACTACTTAACATTTAGTTCTTATGGCACGCACCTGTAGCAGGAGCTCACCACAGAAAGAAGGTTCCCAATCCCAGAAAGATGAGAACCTTCCATGCTACATTATGTACAAGTTATTTAATTCTCCCACAGCACAGGCACCAAAGGGTTTGCTCTGCCATCCCTGGAGGTGTTTAAAAGACGAGCAGATGCTGTGCTGAGGGGCATGGTTTAGTGGCAGACTTAGCAGAGCTGGATCAATGGTTGGACTCCATGATCTTAAAGATCTTTTCCAACTAAAACCATTCTATGATTCTCTGATCACTCCACATACTTACAGCGAATGCCCAGGAGCAGAGAGAGGTTGGGATCCTTGCCCTGAGCCCTCTGAGTGACGATGCTGTAGACAGACTGCAGATCCTGCAGACAACTGGCCAGCTCGCCGTGCAGCTCCTGGGCCAGGCGGGCTGTCTCCGCAGGCAGCGGCTGGGTGCTCAGCTCTGCCTGCCGCAGTCGCTCCTGAAGGGTCAGGTTCTTCTCGATGAGATCCTGGTTCTGCACTGAAAGCTGAACAGAGGGACACAGCAGTTAGTAGTCACTCGGTACAGGATCAGGACTCTTAAAGCAACTTAATGCAACTGCTTGATGATGATGGGAGCAGCGAGTGCAGGAGCAGTGGGTTTACATCAAGCCCTCCAGACTCTCACCAGAGGAGCGAGTGTCAGTCTTACAGGGTGGGAGCATTCGGCTTTCCTGGCTCAGGCAGGAAGCACCCCATGGCACTGCCCCATCCCTGCAGAGATGTGATGCAACAAAAAACACTTCCAGGATGTTGTGCACCATCTGATCACCCCAACATCAGCCATCCCTTCCCTCAAGGGATGCCATTGTGCTTGGCTTCCTTTAGGCTTGAGAGTGGGGCTCAGCCCTGCCCTTCAGCCAGGGCTGCAGTGGAGTTTGGACTCCAGCTTTGTCACCTTGCTGCCCTCAGCTGGCAAGCTTAGCATCCTCCACAACAACTCACAGCCCCAGCTGAAGCTCCTAGGGCAGAAACCGCCTTTTTTCTCCTACTTTTGAAGGGAGAAGAGCTCCTTTCAGAGCACTGACAGGGCAACTGACGAGCAGGAAGCAGGAGAGGTTGTGCTGCTGACTGCAAATTAAGGGCCTTGCTCAAAGACAATCCATTGTTCATTCAACTGCTATGCTCAGGCACCCTAAACACTCCTGCTCTGACCTCTTTCACAGCAGTCCGGAGCTGCTGCAGTGCATTTTCTTTTCTCATTGCCTCTTCTTTTAAAGCTTGGCTTGTCTCCTCTTCCTGGGCCACCCGTTCTTCCAGGTTCTGGAAAAAAACATGGGAAAGTAATAAGCCTAACTCTTTTCACAGCAGATTCTCAAATTGTAGGTCCCTCTGCAATCACCTCTCACCTTTACTTGCAAGGACAACTGCTCCATCTTCTTCTGCTGTTTGTCCACAATCTGCAATCAAAAGCAGAGGCATCAGAACTGGCCACAGAGACTCAGTAATACCAAGATCTCTCCTTCAGTATCAGCATCCCTTCTCCTCCTCTCTCCTGTCCATTTACAGCTTTAGTCCCTGCCTCTGTTAGTAGTGGACTCAGATTCTCTGATGAAAGGCACCTGATAAAAGGCACCAGTAGAATGATCAGCTTAAAACAGACTGGAGAAGTTGCATTCTTGTGGTTTTCCTCTCCCCTCTTCTGCATTCTGCAACTTCTTATCCAGTCTTACTGCAGGAGCGTGTGGTTATCACACCAAGAACAGCTTTTAAAACCCCTCAGCTTGGAATTCCAGAAACTGCTGCTTCAGTGGCAACTGTGACTGCAAAAGTCCTTGATTTCGTTTTAGTGGCCCCGTGTGAGTCAGTGGAAGGAAAAATGTGTGATTCCCAGCTGGGACAGCCTGTTACCTTCCTGAGGCGGTCACATTCTTTCTTCAGAGAGTCATTTTCTATTTTATGTCTCTCCCCATCCTGGGCAGGAGGTCCTCTCTCTGCATTCTTCACACACTGCTGCACCTTGTCCTGCAAACTGAAATTAGCAGAACACTATGGGAAAACCACCTTTATTTGGGGTGTTTCCCTCACTAAACAATGAGGCAGTGAATGATTTTCCTATCAGGTGTCAGCAGTGCCCTGTTTGCATTGCAGTTTGCAAACTGCCAAGGCTGAGAAGGAGGGAGTCCCTCTCCCTGGACACAGCCCTGCCCATGATATTGGCACATTTTCAGAGACAAAACAGTTGCAGATTACGTAGGTCCGTTTTGCAAGGAGTTACAGTTGAGAGCAATAACCTGGGAACACAAACAAACCCAAATGACAAACAGAGGCCCCCTTTCTTCCACCCATGTGGGTCTGCTCCCACCCTCCGCTCCTGGCACGCAGAATGTGAACACTGCATTTTGGCAAGCACTCACATCATCACACATCCATGCTAACCTGGTTCTGACAGGTGGGACAGTGGCTGTGCTGAATCCCCACAGTTCTTATGCAGCAATTACTTCAGTGCCGAGATGAGGCTTATTCTAATCCTCCAGATTTTTACCTGCGCACAGTGGAAAGAAGCTCCAGCTCCTTCTGTTTTTGGGTTTCCAGCTGCATCTCTTGCTCCCTGAAAGCAGCCCGGACATCTTCAAGCTCTGTTTCCAGTGCCAGCACCGTTTCCTGCATAGCAGTACTCTTCAGCTCAGATTCCTTCAGCTGCAACAAAGACCATCACAACACTCTGCAGACCTCCCAGAGGTCTCTCCACACACCCCCGTGTGTTTCAACAATATTTGCAATGCTGATTTTTGCCACCCATGTGGCAATTTTCAGCTATAGCTCACAACATTCCTCCTCCAAGAAGGCCAGATCACACCTTTACTGAGATTATCTGCAGCTGTAGAAAAGCCACCTGAGCAAGTATCTGAAGAGCTACCATCACAACTCAGAGGAAGCTTTACCTTCTGACTCTGTTTCTGGTGGTCCTCAAGAGTTGGTAGATCAGCCAGGTACCGTTCCAGGGTCTCAATTCTCTGTTGTCTCTCCCTGTTTTGTTCAGATTCCTTCTGACATTTCTTTTTAAGGTTATTAATGTGTTTGTCTCTTCCCTTTACCTGCAGGGACAGTTATAAACAAGTTCAGTTTATATAATTTCCTGTCACTTCTTCAGTTCTGTGTAAGCCTACTCATTTACCTTTTTGTACAGCCCAACACCAAAATACGAGACCACCTTAAGCCAGCAGCATTTGTGCTCACTTAGCTAAAGACAGATTTCTCTGGTTAAAAGAGGAGGTACTGAAATACTTTTAACTGTAGGAGGAAGGACTTTTGCTTATAAACCAAAGAATTCTACAAGGAGATCAGAAAACACCCACAATAACACATTGCCACAGAAAACTTTCACCTAAGCACTGACTTTTAGCTTCTTGAAGAAAAAAGACCTTCCTGTCTCTAGAGCAATGGGATCGTACCCTTTCTTCCTGTTTCTTTAACTCCTCTGCATGTTTCTGCACAGTTTCCTTCAGTGAATCCCGGATCAGCTTTGCATCCACCTCTGCAGCAGCCAGTTTTCTCTCCAGTTCAATCTTTTCTTTACTGAGGGTTTCAGTCTTCTCTGTGAACTGTGCTCGAAGAAACGCATTCTCCCGCTGCAGCTCCTGCAAACAGAGATGGCCAATGAATTTGGTGAGTTACAAACTTGCGCTACGCAGCTGTGCTGTCTCAGAGCTGTGTTCTCAGCCCTCCTAATTCCCAAATATCATTCAGCCCATCTCATATGCTGCAGTATCCAAAATAGCACTTGTCAGTGCTGTCAGGCTTTTGCACCACTAGCACTGCTTCCAAACAAACCGTAGTACTTCAGGGCTTGAAATTTCAAGAGCCACAGAAGATCTGGGGGACACCACACAAAGGATAATTTCACTCTGCAGAGACCTCCTACTCAGGAAACACCTAATGAGCAGAGGCAGGGTCATTGGATTCAATACTATTTCTTACTGACACCCTGCTGCATGCAATTACCTGCATTCTCATCATGTAGACATCTCCATAGGGTGCTGGACAGCCAAGCAGGGCACTGTGAACCTGCAGCTCGCTTTCCCGGACCTTCTGCTCTAACTGGGATATGTGTTGTCTTTGTCTGCAAAATAAAAAGGTAAAACATCACTCTCAAGTATACACTAGAGAGCAATGCAGCATGAACAGTGCTGCCACAATGCTAATGCTTCATACAGTCACAAGCAGAACACAAAGACAACTCTGCAACTCAGAACTGACCTGCAGAGAAATAATCTGAAATATATTAATTCCCACTTTTTTTTTATTTTTACAATTAGTTTTACCATTTCTTCCCTCCCCTCCTTTCAAAGCTTCCCCTCCAGCAATTATTATAGATAAAACACACAAGCCTTGCATGCTTTGGATGATCCAGCTTGGCTGTGGAGCTTATGAGTAAAATGAACAGACAGAGGACTCAAAACAAGCAAGAAAAGGCATTTGCAGTCCAAATGCTGAAGGTAGTTTTCACTAGGACTTACTTTTTTGAAAGGCTTACAGACCACTAGTGTTAGGTATGAGAAGTGTTGTTTGCCAGCCCAAATGCAAAGAACAAATTTAAAATAAAGATCTCGAAGAGGTCCCAGAAAGTCCTCAGGCAAAAAGGCAGTAGCTTTGACATTCCAGACAATCATGATGTAAACAGAAATCATTATTGCTTACAGAACACAAAAAGCCATAACCAAAATTGATTTATTTGAACCCTTCAAGATCTCCATCTCACTGTTCTCAAAGGTCATTTGTGTTATTCATTGCAACAAAAAAAGCTCAATCAGGTAAAAGGGACTCTGAGATACGAGCTTTGCTTGGTATTTTCAAAACCCTCCCTTTCCAAAAGGAAATGCAGTGGAGTCTTAGATCGCATGCTGGTATCAAATTCTCACCTGTCAATGAGGAGCTCTTTCTCCTTGAGCAGGTTTTCATTGGAGTTCAGGATATTGATCCACTGGGCTGGATCAGGCGTAGGCAGCGAAGGGGAATACATCGAGGGATGGTGGCAAGCGCCTCCATTTTGTAACTGAAAGAGGAGACAAAATGAGGAGGGAGAGGGCTGTGCTCTACAGAGGTAATTGCAACATTGCTAGGGCTATTTTGCACACTGTGTGCTCATCTGCATGCCAGGACATAGCTATTTCAGTCTCCGTCGATGTCCAAGAACAAGTAACTTTGCCCAAGCACAACTGGAGATTGACAAATAATTTTAGATCACTGCATGAACTCGCTGGAAACAATTTGTCTCCATTAGGGTACAGCTGGCGAGAGGTGATAAATCGTTTCTATCCAATAAAGTTAGTTTTCTGCATCTTTTCAATAACTCTCCTTCCTAACTCTAGGTAACAGAACACAATTAGTTTAGAACCTGTTAACAACTTCTTGGCATGCTTTTTCTTTGCAGTTTCTAGCAGACAGGATATTTCACCTCTTGATCTGAGCTGTTGTGCAGTGCTGTAACATAATACAGGGCTGCTCTACATAACCAGCACATCAGATGATACTGGTGACACCACATGTTATAAAAACAGATCATTAAGATACTTTCAGCGTAAGACAGGGAGAAGCACGAGACATTTTTCCCTTTGCTTCATAAGTCTGAGACAACGATTCATGACTAAAGAGACAGGAAAAGCTTCAAATTCTCACACTCTCACAAGCAGCTCCCTACCTGCATTTGCTCTATTTGCAATTGCACTTTCTCCAGCTGTTGTTTCCAAGCACTGAGCTCGCAGACCCTCTCGTGCGGATGTAGCACACAGGCTTCTTGCATCCATGCTCGAGATGAAGGAGCTACAGGTTTCGAGAAGAAATTGTTGTTCTGGAGCGCCGTTGGTGTCAGTCTGCTCCCGCTCGGCCACGCTCCGTCCTGGGGCTCGCAGGCTCCGTTAGCCCCTGTCGCTTGCTTGCTCTCTGGCAGCGCCTTATACTGGTCCTTTCCTGCCTCAGCTGCCCCCGAGTTAGGACTGAACTTCGGGAACCGGTGGAGAGGGTCAGTACACAAAGTATCCAGAAAGAGAGACTGGTTAAGGGTGCGCTCAATGGCAGGGGTGTCAAACTTCCAAGTATCGTCTCTTCTCATGTGATCAGAAGCAGGATGCCAAGATTGCTCAAAACCATTTTCCCCTGAAGTCCCGTAGAGATGCAGGTGATCCCTGGGTGGCACCTGAGAAGACTTCCCGGCATTAAAATCTCCATTTCTCATGAGCCCTGCGTGTCCAGAAGCGGATCCTGGCAGAGCAGGTCTTGATCGCTCTGGTCTCCTGCGGAGCACAGCTTGGAGGGTGAGGCACCCAACGTAGAAGGCATTACATGGGCTGTTGGGATGGTCACTTGGGTTCTGATGGGCTGGAATGAGGAACCGTTACTGGAATTGCAGAAGTCTAGAAAGAAGAAGAGTGATGCTTTAATTACAATTCTGAAATGAACAGCCATTCCTCTGCTGAAAAGCTTTCTTAAAGAATTTAAAAAGCGATTCTTTTACCCCAAACATGTCCTCCTAAGCAGCAGCAGAAGCAATACTAAGGCACACCTGTGTTCCCCCTCACCACAAATTTCAGGACTCTGCTGACATTTGCCTGCCACCATAAACCACAGGGAGAATCCCAGTTTAGTCCCGCACACATTTATAATCCCTTGTTTTTAAGCTACTCTAGTCTAATCTTAAATCAATAAGGTTATCTTTCTATATCTTTAGAAATCAAGTCCTTTAAATGGAACAAAAATGCTGAAACTTACTCAGCTGAACACTGAGACCGTGATTCTGTTCTGCCCGTCCCACAGCTCAGCAACTCTGAACCGTACCCAACGCTAACGGGAGCCTTCCCTAAGCCCATGATGAGCTGCAACCACAGCTGAACTTTGCATCACCAAGCAGTTCACCTTCGAACTCCTCCTGGACACTGCAGCAAAAGAGCTTTTTCTGGAGACTAGAGTAATGGCTCTCGCCTTATTGCCACAGGAAATGAGATTGAGCTCGGCGCACGCACCCCAGCGTGAGCCCGTCCTGCGAGATAGGCACCAAACCTGGCTACATGGAAATACAGGGTTATTCTTAGCAACTCTCAGATTTCAATACAGCAACAGCAAGAGCTGAGAAAGGCAAACAGCTAAGTGCCTGTTCCCACTCCTTGTCCTGATACATTCTGTATCACAGTAATTCCAGGTTTCTTCCAGATACATGAACTTGTTTTCGTCATAGGTTTGGCTGAAGGCCCATCCCCACATGATGTCTCTTTAATCCCACATCAGGACTGCGAGTTCACCCTTCCACCTGTCTGCAACCTCAAAGTATGGCTACAAGAAGGAATAAAAGATTACAATTTGAATAGGACTGAAACCAGATTCTGCAAAGACCGTCATAAAACTGTAGGAAAAACTATCACGATAAAGGCACGGGGCCCTCTCCTCAAAAACGAGCACGAGGGGGAGAAAATCTCTTGGACATTACTTGGCTGTGCCCAGGAACCCCAGAGAACACCGTGCTACCCAGCAGTCGCAAGCACATTCGCTTTGGCAAACAGAAGGGACAGTATCGTTTCCTTTCGCAGCCCCTAAATTTAAACCCCGGTATCACTGTTGGGAACTCGAGTTCTCTGACCAGCACGCCACGTGCAGATGCTGCAATCGGTTCCTTGAGTGTGCTAAGGGTCGTCACAACAACACTTCTGAGTAATGTACTGACCTGAAAGTCAGCGTGCTTGAACCAGCCAGCAGTGCTGCAATCCAGCCTCAGCTCCTACAAACAAGGCTGCAATGCTACAACCCTTCAGGAAAGCAATTTCCGAAAGGGCCAGCGTTATCTCCTCTGCCCTCAGAGTGCAACTGGATGTTTTATTATCCTGAGAGGCTATCTGGGACACAAACATGTGCTCTAGTAATATTTCCAGCAGTATTTTCACAAGCTACACTTTCTATAAAGCCTTCCTTCCAACTCACACATTATTAAGATCTATGGCTCATTGAAAAGGCTCGGGGCAGCTTGTGAAACACACGGATGTGTGAAGGGCATTGTTTTAAATAACAACCCCAAATTCCTCACTGCTGAAAGAAGAATCAGTGAATCAGTAGTGGTTTATATCACTTTTGTGGATAAAGTTGGAAACATGGGTGGAAAGGATTGCCAGGATAAGGAATTTCACAGAACATGCCTCAGCTGAGGGCTTCCTGCAGTTAGAAGACAACCAAACTAGCTCAGAGATACAGCAAGTCCCTTAACCACTTGTTTGTGTCTCAGGCAGCACATCCATGTACTGAGGCACTGGTTTTGAAAACAATCTCCCAACATCAGTACGAATTCTGCTCTCCGACTTATATTCCGAAATATTGGGCTACTTAATGCTTCTTGGTCTTCTGTTACTGTGTGCTCCTATGTCGACCATCACCTTCTGTGCTGTCTGAGCAGGAGGTCCCAATGCCCCCATCCCCGCTGTCGGCCACGCTTGAACAGCGACTGACGCGGCTCTGGAACTTCACAGACAACGTGGGCGTTTTCCAGTCAGTCTCCACGTAATTACTCTTCTGACCAGTGCTGGGATCTGGAGAGAAATAGTCAGGGATATTTTGTTTTAGCAAATAGACTGAAAGCCTTTTAATACAGCTAATTAAGTCATATCTAATTGCCCCTGCTACTAAAAAGCCAAACTGATCCTATATCGTCGCTAAAGAAGTCTTTTTTGCAAAAGGAAATGGCAACAAGCACAGGGAAGTCAAATAATATCAACAGGAGACTGAAAATCAATCTTGTTATGGAAGTCAGAATGGAAAAGCAGTAAAATTATATTCCCATTGATAAGTCTGGTGATATTACACCCAGCTGATGCTCTGAAAAGAGCAGCAGCAGCACTGGCACACAGCAAAATGGGTGAAATTAAAGATAGATTTTCACATTAACTGTTAAGAATTCTACCAGATTTATCAGTTATCACTCAAGAGATAGGTTATCAAATATTCTCTACCCTTGCATACCCATGCAATTGTTTTATTTTGCAGGAATAAGCTGGGGGTTTTTTTTTAATAAAAAGCTCTTGGTAAAGAACTCTTCCCAAGGCCATCTGCCTCCTGAGAGAAACTGAAACAGGATCCGGCAGCAGCAGGGCTTTAGAGAAGGGATCGTCCTTACCCGGTGGATTGTTCTGCTGGAGCCTCAGGTCGGGGTGTTTCTCAAGCACAGACATCTTATCCATCCAGTGAACTACAGGGCAAGAAATAAAAAACATACTTTAAATCAGCATACACCAAACCCTGCTCCCACTAACCAAGCAAAGTGTACATACACATCAGCTACTCTTCCTTCAGAGCAATCAGTATTTCATATTTAATAGCATCTCCTCCCAAGGGTATATCTGTTTCCTCCCTGCAGCAACAGAGACAATACTTTAAAAAACCTTGCAGTTATTGTAGGTTTTCTTCATGGCTGAGAAACGAGGAGAGTTCACAACGTTCTCCAGGTATGCAGCAGTTCAGCAGCGCCTTTCAACGGGGACACGTGTTGTGTTATCCCCATCGCAGTTATTTATAGAGCATCAGTCACCATGGTACCTACACCCTGGCTTTCTGTCTAGGGAAGACTACAGATTTCCCTTTAAAAGTCTCAACTCTAAACCAGTTCCTTTCTGCCCTCTGTAGAGGTCACTGAGCAACTACACACAGAAATGCAGTCATTCAAAACTTAAGTGTTGCTGTTCCATAAATGGCAATTGCTACCTATCCAGAGCTTGGGTCTAATTTATCTGCTTATCCAAGTACTTCAGACAGTGAATTTCCTGCCCCGATGATGCAAATGTAATGTACAGCTCTCAGGCTTCCCTGTGGAAATTCAAGGCTTCTCTCCACTCCACCAAATACTAAATCCTCAACTAACAGCTCCTACAGATTTTTACTTAACTGATTCAGAGAGGTCACAGAAACCATTAATTCTTAGAAAACACGCATGCAGAGATTTTACAACATAGGATAGACATTGGGAATACAATAGGTTAATGAACCAGAAGCAGCATTTCACTCAGCAAAGAAATAAAACACTTCCAGCTAAACGCAGTGCTTATTAAGTTTAATTCAGGTACGTTTCTGAAATTCCCGAGTTCAAATCTGTCTCCAACACTACAGTAAGACAGACATAACAAGGAAATTCAAACACACACACAAACTCCCTAGAAATCCTCCCCACCATCCTACAAACCACCCCCTCCCAGCAGAGCTTGGCGTATACACGGAATGATGTGAAGTCAGGGTGCGGGGGGCAGCACTTCGCCCCCTCAACAAGGAAAATAGAAAGACGGGCGGAGGGCTGGGAGAGGGGAAGGCGCTGGACCCCAGGAGGGTAAAGACCGGTCCCTGAGGAGAAAAGGGGGGCCCGGTCCCTGAGGGGAGGAAGCCGCCGAGCC
>NW_010165546.1:2349-12474 GCF_000695765.1 Mesitornis unicolor | reverse complement strand
ACTGTTGATAAATGGTGGAAAGTGGCTTGGCGCTCTTCTGGCAGCTCCCTCAAGACCCTGGGGTGGATCCGATCTGGCCCCATAGACTTGTGTATATCTAAGTGGTGTAGCAGGTCACTAACCACCTCTTCATGGATTATGGGGGCTTCACTGTGCTTTCTGTCCCTGTCTTCCCACTCAGGAGACTGGGTACTCAGAGTACTGCTGATTCTCCTACTAAAGACTGAGGCAAAGAAGGCATTAAGTACCTCACCCTTTTCCTCATCCCCAGTCACTATGTTTCCCCCCACATTACTAGATGGGGAGACTCTCCTTATTTCTTCTTTTGTTGCCAATATATTTATAGAAACCCTTTTTATTGTCTTTACAGCACTAGCCAGATTAAGTTCCAGCTGCGCTTTAGCCCTTCTGATTTTCTCACTGCACAGCCTTACAGTAGCCCTGTACTCCTCCTGAGATGCCTGCCCCTTCTTCTAAAGATCATAAACTCTCTTCTTTCTCCTGAGCTCCAGCCAGGGCTCTCTGTTCAGCCAGGCCGGTCTTCTTCCCCACCGGCTCGTTTTCCGACACATGGGGACAGCCTGTTCCTGTGCCTTTAAGAGTTCCTTCTTGAAGAGTGCCCAGCTTTCCTGGACTCCTTTGCCTTTCAGAACTGCCTCCCAAATGAACTCTGCCAACCAAGTCACTGAACAGACCAAAGTCTGCCCGCCAGAAGTCCAAAGCGGCAGTTCTGCTAGCCCCCCTCCTTGCTTCTCCAAGGATTGAAAACTCTATCATTTCATGATCACTACGCTCAAGGCAGCCTCCAACCATCACATCCTCCACAAGACCTTCTCTGTTTGCAAAGAGCAGGTCCAGCAGGGCACCTTCCCTTGTTGGTTCCTTCACCAGCTGTGTCAGGATGTTATCCTGCACACACTCCAGGAACCTCCAGGACTTTTCCCTCTCTGCTGTGTTATATTTCCAGCAGATATCCGGGAAGTTGAAGTCCCCCACAAGAGCAAGGGAAAGCGATCACGAGGCCTCTCCTACCTGCTTATGGAGTATTTTGTCTATTTCTTCATCCTGGTTTGGTGGTCTATAACAAACTTGGTTACATACTCTGGTTTTAGTTCAGATCATGTAAGGTGATGCAAGCATGCCTATTGATTGTGGTTTGTTAGGATATGTTTTCAGGGGTTTCTCCTGAGATGTGGAACTTGAATACTTACAGGTTGATGAAGATCACATTGAATCCACTTCTCCTTACTTGGTCAAACATTGTAAAATTTAGAAGAGTGCACAAGTGCACACAACAATAAGTGGGTTTTGTCTTCAAGCATACTTTTAAAAGTAAATCCTCTGTGATGCCTTTTGCTGAGATTTTTTGGGGTATCAATTAGATATCTTCAGATTGTGCTTAAGATCAGATGCCTGGGGGCATTAATGCACTTGCTACATACTTCATCATTCTCTTTAGACGTGGGCATTTTCAGAGGCCTAGAGAGCATTGAAAATTCTTCCTCTTCCTTTACTGCTGTGTCTGAGTATTTTTTTTACAGATAGGCTATGCAACTTGGTAGTTGGATGTGAAGTAGAATTACTATGAATTGCAGATGCCTGTTTTTAGTGAACTTCATTACCTTCTATCCACAGATCTAGCCAGTGAAAACCAAGTTAGCTAAATGTGTAAATCTTATGTCCAGTGTAACATCATGGTGACTTAAATTGGAATTCCCATCCCAGGTTTCTCTGAGAAGTGTGTTTTGGAAAATGAAGGCAACTTGCTAAGGTTAACTTCTTTTGATAAAGATGTTTGTTGTATTACTAGGCTGGAGGATAGTGCATACAGAAGAATAAAAGGTATTAAAAGCTGTCTTGAAATGAAGAGGGCATGAATTGCCAGGGATTTGTGTTTACTTTAGCTTTATTGTAGTCAACAATCTCTTTGAGATGCTACCTTGCCTTACATTTTTTTAAATAGTCCTAGCAATTTTTTTTGTTTTTGCTACAGTAACTCGACTAGCAGAATTAATGGGATATATACATAGGTTAATGTGACACTAAATGCAATCCTTTACTGTAAAAGCATGAAGAAGTGAAACTTTTTAATTGCTCTTATGCTTGTACCCTCATTTCCAAAAATGCTTTAGATCTTCATCAACCATTTATGTTGCCATTACACTATAAGAAGGCTTTCAGGCTATCTATGAATCTAGTAGTTGAGTATTGAAAAAATCAGTTCAAAGTGGAACAGTCTTTATGGTGATGGATGACTGAAGTTGGTAAGATTTCTTCTTATCGGGTACCAGCCGTATGCCTTAGATGGAATTGCTGTTAATGGCACATCAGACAGATTCCTCCTGCATGTTCTCTCAGCAAGTCCTAAATTCTTCTAACTTAATCTCATGTTGAAATGTAACTTGCTCAATGAGTGGCCTGATCAGGTAGGAGTGTTGAATATGATCAGCATTTTTTTTTTTCCTATGAGCAGTTGATCTGAGTTTGAGGCAAAATAGCTGTTAAATATGATGCATGTTAATATATTAAAATTTGCATGTAAATATATTAGAAAGCATACAGTGAGATACACACGTTTCTAAAAAGACAAGTTTTGATCCAGTAGGGATTTTTTGGTCATGCTATATAGATGTGTCCTTTTATTACAGTTAAGCAGTCATTTTTATCACAAAATCCAGATGGTAATATTTGGTAATTTAATTCAGGAAATTGTTCTAATGGTGTTATGTTTCTTTAAGGAAACATGGTATACTCTTGCCTTAAAAATAGTAAAAAAATTTACCTGATTTAACTAATAAGATTTAAAAGAAGCCAAGTTCAATAATCAGTGTATTCAGAAGTAAGGGTCCTTAAGTCTTTTAGACGTCTATTAGAGGACAGAAACTGGTAGTGCAAAGTTGTCTGAATTCGGTATTATTTTTGCATCATGCTTCAAAATATTTTAGTCATAGTTTGTACTCTTGGTAAACATATGATGGCTCAGCTTTAATGCACTGCATTGGAAGCTTTTTAATCTTTCAGTTCTATGCCTGATCTCTACCAAAGCTTCCATCTGAAGTGGCAGGAAATTCACTGGAATTTGAAGGAAAGTTCTGGGAAGCTTAATCCAACTTCAAGATGTAGGGCTGTTATGCTTCTTATTTGTCCACAGCAGGTGGATTCAGTTATTGACAGTGTGACAGTGCTTTGCTTGGGTGAGGCAGAAATTGTTCAGAAATTGACAGGAATGATGCATATTAATGCTGAACTGAAGTTTGTGAGACACTTTCTCTTCTAAGCCAGGTGTGGATAGAAGCTCTTGTCTATAAGTTTTCTTCAAGTCTGTTTATTGATAGCGGTGCACTAACTTCTTTAGTGGGCAGTTTGTTCAGAAACTAAGATAAAACATTATTAATATCCGCTGGACAGGCTTCAGATATTATCGTTTTTAATTTCCTTTATGCTTTTTTTGCTTTGGGGCATTGCTAATCATTTCCCACTTAAAATGCATAGTAGGCTTTCCCGTTGTTGTATTTGCTTCCTCTAACGTGAATAAATCGGTCAATGCAGATAGATATATGTACATAGAAACACACACATGTCTGTGTACACACTCATACATACATACACACTGGCTTGCCCTGGTCTATATGAAATAGCATTTATCTTTTTGTTGACAGCTGTGAATTCTTGTCTTCCTATAATTCTAAGCCTAGATGCTGTAAATGATCAAAGTGCTTTAACCAGACCTCATGGAGAATGTCGCTTTCAGATAAAATCTTCATCTAAAATGCTCTCATGTATCTACATATTGGTTCTGGAGGCTACTAACATGATTCCATTTCTTTAAAAGTAATAGGCACCTGATGTTCTGCTTCTGCACCTATGGAACATAATCCTCATCTGATTTGGTATTTTGGTTTTTATCCCATTTTGTGTACAGAAATTAGTCATTCTTAAGTCATTGTTTGCTATGAACTTGTAACATTCACAATAGGTTTTAATTGTCAATGAAATGTGACATCGCAACCTCTTACGTGGTAGTGTTGTGGTTAAGGAGTGTCTGGGAAACGGACGTAGTGGGAGTAGTTGATATTAATTTGATTTCTAGGAAATTATGTCCTTCACATAAAGTACCCTAAACACATGACTGTCTGCTCCTCTAGGTGCTTGGACTCTCTTAAGGTGGTCTGCATTATTGTTTTAATTCAAAAAGCAGGCTCCTACTCTGAAGTGAATCAGTTATTTTCCCCCTGCAATGTATTGTGCTCTGAAATGGTCTCTTGAGTATGTAAACTGGATTCCACTGCTAAAATTAAACTGAAGCATCTACTCCAGAAATGTGGGTAATGCACTCGAGTTGCTAATCCACATTCAGTCCTAGAAGCCAGTTTAGAATTAATTTGAAGCAAAGCCCTGCAGGATGTGGGTATTAAGGTTTCAGCACCAGCTATTTTATTTTACAGATGTATTTGTTCTCGTTGTGCTGCTTGCTAATATCAACTTGGTCAAACTGTCCTCTTGCACAGGTACAGAGTTTAAGAGAAGATTGAATGATTCACTGGGCCACAGAGGAACAACAAGAGGGAAGGTAACTTTCTAGCTGAATGATGATCATTTGGAAGAGAGAAGTCCTGGGATCCCACTATTTATACGTTTAATCCAATAACTGTTTAATGTAAAACATTGTAATACAATCTGTTCAAGTAGGTTTACTTGTCCACCATCTGGACATGAGTGCTGCTTGCCAAACCTTTAAGTTGGGGAACACATAGAGGGCAATGAAAGAAATCAAGGTTAATTTTAAGTAGTGAAAGTTCTTCAGAATAACCTCTGTACACTCACTTTCTCCACTTAAGCTGCTATCAACTTTTCGGTTGTAACTGCCTTTGTCAGCGGAGGTGACTGAAGTAAGTAGGTGTAGAGTGCACTGTGCCCAGTGCTCAGAGCACCAGGCCATGAATATTTAGAAGTAATGGAGAGCTTACTGGGAACATAAAGGTGCTCAAAGCAGCATTTTTATTTTGCTGTTCAAGGCTGTTCGTATATTCCAACAATGTGGAGGAGGAGGAGATTACACATAATCTGGGCTATTAAGTACCCAGTGGCAGGCAGGAGAAACTTGTTCAAATCTGAAATTGCTAGGCTCTGGTCTCAGCTCCTGTTTGCTGTAGATCAAAATTTCTTAGTTTACTGCTCCTGTGTGACTTAGTTAAACTAAGTACTGCGCTACAGCTACAAATACCAAGCCAAAAGCATAGCACAAGATTATAGTGGTGTTTGATTTAATTTATAGCTGGTCAAGTATCACCACATTTGACTTGGTTTTAATGGAATGCTAGGTGCGGGAGAGGCACTAAAGCTGATAAGTTTTATTTTAGTGCATAATATTATATACTGCAGAAAACATATCAGTAAGTGAGCTACACTAGAAAACAATGAGGCCTGAAGTCATCCCGCTTTAGGCTTTTATTTGAGATATTGTTGTTGGAAGTTTAGCAACCTTTAGTACCATCAGTAGCAGTACAGATGGAGATGGTTCCACCTGTGCAAAAACTGAATGATATTTCCACCCTCAGCCCCTTCATAAATTTAGGACAACTATGCAGATGCTTTAGCCATGTTCATTTTACAAGAGCCTTGAGTGAGAGAGCTCTCTCCAATGATGGAGACATCGTAAGTCCAAGTATATAGAGTTAAGTCCACGCGCATTCGGATGACATGTAGTTTCACAGAAAGTAGAACTTCCTTCTTTAATTGCATTTTTCTTGTCTCACTGTGTTCAACTAGTAGAATTACAGTTGTATTAGTGTACTGGTCTATTGGCATGTATCTTAAGTGATTAAAAAATCTAGCTGAAGCTATTCAGTTATAGCAACATCATTTTTTTTTGAGCAATGAATGCATTGTGCTTTCATGCAGAACTCATGCTCGCTTGGCTGTGAGGGGGAAAATTACAAGTTCATTAGCTGATACAGCAGCTTTGTTTTCCAAAGTAATTTGAAGTCTGTACTTCTCCCAAGAAGTGAGAATGGAACTTTTCCTGAATTTAATGAACTGTTTTGATAATAAAAATGTTCTGGAGGAAATAAATTTTTACTCAGGTCTCTACAGTGAATCTTGAGTTTACAAAGAGTTAAAATTGTGCTTTAAAAATGAGCTTAGAGAGAGACTTTCAGCTGCTTTTCCTCATTAGGTCTGTAGTCACTGTTTCTAAGAATGAAAAATGCATAGACCGTTAGAAATTTGATTTCAGGTTAGTTTTGAAAGTTCATTTCAGAAGACAAAAATTTAGACTTCAGGATATGTCCATGTTTTTATGAGAACACGACGTTATTTTGGTAAACACTCGAAACACATTTTTACTTTTATAATGTAGATATTAATTTCATTTCCAGTTACCTCAGTGTGAGCTATTGAGTACTATATAGTACTTGAATTTTTAATACTCAAGACAGAAATTAATGCTGAGTATGGATGTTTAAATGCCTGTTTATTAACATATTTAAACCATTAAATTTTGCATTAAAGCTTCCTGACCACTTGTACATTCTTGATTTAGCATTCAACAATGAACTTTTGCTTTAGTCTTATTAATTGCACTTTTTTATTTAGGTCAAAATTATGTGACATTATCAATGAATAGGCGTTCCTTAAACTACTTCTAAATAGATCTGAAACTGCAAAGTAATTATTTTATGTTAAAAGGATTAAGGGTATTTACTAGACATGGTCTACCTCCTATTGAACTGCAGAAACCATTCATTAATTTAGTACCATGCTATCTCCTTTGTCTTCTTATGAAGAATTTACCAGGAAAGGTAGTATTCCAATGAGAGGAACTTCTGCTCAAGGAATTACATCTCTTAAGGTACGGGTAATTGCAAGTGTGCAAGAACTTCATCTGGATGGCTCACAGGGGAAAACAGAAAGCTTTGTAAAAGGTTTTGTTATTTGAAAATGTTGATGTACTAGTTAAAGAGAGGAAGAATGCTAAATTTAATGGTTCTATCATATTTTTGTGAGGGGATTTTTTTACCTCCTGAGAAACAGAGATTTCTAGGAAGCTCTGGCAATAAAGTGACCTATAACAGGATGGCATAATAGCATAATACTATAGAGAATAAATATCAGAGATGGCAAAAAAAGTATAACTAATAGTAATAAAAAGACAGTGAAATGATGTAAGTGGGGATAGATGAAGATTTTTCCCATGAAAGCATTAGTCATGATCAAAAGAAGTTAAAAAAAATATTAGGAGGCATACTACTCTGAAATGTACATTAACACTTGCTCGATTTTTAAAAGTAGAACTTACACTCAATTAATTTTGATGCTTTCAAAATTGTCTTTATTTCCTAGTATTTCTAACTTTGTTTTAATTGCTTGTGGAATCTTTTTACTGAAATATATTACCAAAAGAAATAAAAAAAGAGAGGATTGCTTTGCATGTGACGAAGGTAAAGGAGAAATCAGCAGTTTGAACTTGCATCCAAACTTTTGCGATTTGGTAGTTCTGTCATATGAACCCTTTTGTATTACAGTTTGTCATTTCTAGCTGGAGTCTTGAGAGACTCATAGCTAAAACTGACCCTAATGTCCCCTAATGGGGACTTGAGGTATTTGAATTCAATTGTTAGATATGTGACTGGTTTCCGGTGTAACTCTGCCCATTCTTCTATTGTTACTTGTCCATTTTATAAAATGGAAAGGCTGGTACTTCCCTTTGTTCCTGCTTTTTCTTCTTCATAGCCAGAAAAAGGACATGTTAAGTAAACAAGTTTATTTTTTTTGTTGGTTTTGAGGTATGGCAACACAATTTCTTTTTAGTTCTTTTGGGAAAAAGTAACAGTCTTTTTTTCTTATGTGCTCCTTACTATGTAATTACTATGTAATTCTTCTGTAAATTCAGAAGCCTTCAGGGTTTGGTTTTTTTTGTTTGCTTTAAAAACAGCTACTTTAAAAGTCCACCTTTCTGCTAATACAGCTCTCTAATGTTAATGATTTTGATACTTTTCTTAGTAACATGCCATGTGTCAAACTTTGCTAATTTAATTTTAAGAAGAAAAAAGTGGTGTAAATGCTCATGTTAAGTTTTACCAATCTGCAAAAGTACTGTTAAATCTGTCATTTAAAAGATTTATGAAATTTTATTCAGTATTTTATGAACTTTCACAAAAGCAGAGAAAATTGAAAGTACAATAAAAATTGATCAGATATACAGGGTTGCACATGGTCAAACAAAACCAACTTCTCCTTATGTCTTTTGAAACACTGTCTGTGATTTTTGACAGTAATATACCTTAAAAGAAGAGTCTGACGGTCTGGGGTGTTTTAGTTTTTTTCCCTTATAATTTTTGACACTTTTATCAATGACTTTCCTGTTGCGCCATGTTAAAAATAACCTTTTAAGGATATGTAGGAATAAGAATGCATCCAGATGGTTGGCTGCTTTGTGAATAAACATGTAATATTACATACATACTGTAATAACAGTTGCTTCGAAATACTTTAAACAGCCTTCCAAGGAATGTTATTTTTTCATCACTTCTGTATACCACTTGGGTTGTGAAGAAAAGTGTACGTGAACTAATACATTGAAGGAAATTCTGAACTTCTCTCTTTAGTAATAGTCTGCAGCTCTTTTAGTAGAGGAGAATGGATGACAACTGTCCATGTCTGGACTACCCATATTCCCTTGTCAATATCAAAGAAGGGAGGGAAGTAACTTAAGAGAAATGTTTCATTTCCTCTGGAGGCTGGGCATGTGGAAGTGGCTAGTTACAACTTGTGTTGCTCAATAGCATCTAGCATACTGAGGGGTTTTTTTTTGATCCAAGACATTCTTACTGAGGTCAGTACATTCAAGACTTCACACTTAAGTTAGTGATGATCTGGTGATGTGATGGCCGAAATGGCAGCTGTCCCATATGCATAAATGTCCATTGTCAACATAAGATACATTTTCCCCTTCTTTACTTAGCAGTATTGATGGGAAGTATACTACACTTGTCCTAATATAAGGCAGATTTTTACATCAGCAGCTGCTAATTTCCAGATATACATATGTGGAGTCTTAGAAAGTGAAGTTATAACAGTTTAACGCATCTCCGCTTGGTCAGTGGCATCATGTTTTCTAATTACATGAGTTTAATTTTACTGTAATTAATTTCTCATTCAAAGGTTAACACTGGTACTATTATAATACTATTAATACTAGTTAATACTAGTACTGTTATAATAAGCATGTCTCAGCAGTCTTCAAAAGTTTGATGTAATGCCAGGAATAGCTTTCCTCTCTAACTCTCCTGCAGGTATAGATTTTTATGAATCTCTTCTTCAGTTAGAAATGTTGCTACAATGCAGCACTGAATTTTTATTTAAATGAATAACAGTAGATTTTTGTGTCTTTATGTTCACAAAAGGATGTTGTGTTTGCACAGATTCTTATGAGTATAGATGAGATGAGCAGGAAGGTGTATATGTGCTCTCTTCCAATTTCATATTGCCTGTATTTTTCCTTGTTTCCATTATTATCAAGTTTGGGTTAGATGTCAAGTTTTGTGTTAGTACAAATAGCTGCTGTATATAGTATGCCTCCAGAATTCGTAAGGTAGTCATATAAACAGCCATAAGCAATAGCAAAAAAATAATTCTGATCTGTAAGCTGTCTTACAGACAGCTTAGAGAAAGTCTCTGCACTTCACTGACACATATTTTTGGAAATGCATCTACTGCAGTCCTGTCCCAGAAACTATGATTGGAGGCTAGATAGCCATGAGTTAATATTATACAAAAAAATTCTCAGATGGGTGCTCAGTTTTTAAACAAAAGTGCACCTTTCAGTTTACATTGTTAGAAGATATATGTTAGGCTTTTCCAAATTTCTCTTTGTGAATGTTTTCGTATACATAGCAATATTGAGTTTGCTGAGAATTTCAGCAAACTGATTCTTAAATAAGATGAAAAATTCTCCAAACCTCTCAATTTTCAGTTTATGATATGATGTATTTCACTGTTGTCTCAGGTCAAGGGCTGCTGTTGGTTCCTTTTCCTTAGTATTTCCAAAATGTTCCTGGTTGGATTTTTGGATACATTCCAAATGCATATTATTTAACTTACCACTGTGCATTCCTGGTTGTTGAT